>NC_028639.1:13574159-13580605 GCF_001406875.1 Solanum pennellii
TATATATATATATATATATATTATGGAGTATAATTATACAAATTTTACTATAATGTATAATTATGAATTTTATATTTGCTCTACGAAGGTCGTCCTTTATTAATTAAGTAGTGAAGTGAAGCTGGAACCTCATTATGTCCTTATTTTTTGTGAAATCTGAGAACGTGTCATTTGCTAAAGTGGTTGGCGTCATTTGTACTCTATTATTATAAATAATAAATAGAGATAGAGTGAATGACATATAATTAATTAATTATATTGGTGAAAAAAGATGTGATGAAGAGAAAATACGAGAATGAGAAATTTGTTTCTTTGCCCTTCCTGTTGAGTGGATCTGATGAAACTGAGAGTGAGACTGGAAAAACTTCTTTTATCAAAACCACTTTTCATGGACTCAATGCTCTATCAGGTTCTTTTCTTGTCACTTTCCAATTATGCATTATTAATGTTAGCACCTTCCTTTTAAATTATCTCTATTCTTTCTTCACCAAAATACTTTTGATAAATAATTAATCCAAGATTTTATTTGTATTTAAAACAAATTATAAGTATGTATGTTAGTACTATATATCTATGATCAGTTTCTTCCCCTCTGAGTAAACTGGAAATTGTTTCGCATGGGGAAGCAATGTTGCTTCTCCTTTTAGAATATAATGAATTTGAGGAAAAGCTTAAAATAGTCCTTCATCTTTGGGTTGAGTGTTGGGTTAAGACTCAAAATGATTGTTGATTTTTATTCGAAGTACTAATAGTTTCTCATGTTTGAAATATTAGTGCACTTTTGATCTTTTCCTAAAATTTTGTCTATTTTTTAATATTAATTTTGTCCAAAATTTTATATAAAAAATTTCCAATTGTCTTTTTTGACATTTAATAGAAATAATAACTTTATCCGAGAGAAATGATAAGAAAAACACATTTTTCTGTTCACGAAAAATATTACTGCAGCTAACTAAGAACATTTTAACATTTGAATTTGCAGGAAAAGAAAAAATTGTAGTATTGCACGTGAAATTATTGTGATGAACCTCTCGACTTTACCTGTAATACGATTTCTACTAAATAAAACAAAGTGTTTTTCTTCTCACATTCTTTGATGTGGAGTTGTTCTTTCTACTAAATATATAAAATGACGATTGAATATCCATACATTGGTTACAAATAAATCAATGCAAAAAAATAGGTAAAATTTTGGAGGAGAACCAAAAGTGTACCAATATTGCAAACAAAAGGAACTATTATTGCTCAATGTAAAAATTCGAAAATCACTTTGAGCCTTAGCCCCTATTTTATCCTTTCCCCTAATGAATTCAATAGCTCTCTTAAAAAAATATATAAATGGGAAATTTAAATATGTCGTCTAACTTTTAGCTTTGACAAAAAAATTATTTATATTCTTATTAAAAGTTTGAATTATCTATATTATTTTCATGCACATCATTATTCAATGTTCGATTAAGTTTATTTTCCCTTTGTTCAATATTTTGTAATCTGACAAACTTAGCAAAATCTACCGTTGTCTTCTTATAAAGATCAATTTCATTTTTTTTTTGTCTTCCGTCAAAAATTTACATTATTGATATTCTTACCTGATGACTTAATCTATAAATATGACTATGGGTGTACATAGGTCGGTTCGATTTGATTTCTTATTTTAAAAAATCTAAATCAATTATGTCGATTTATCAAATCTAATCAAACCAAACCATATAAAGTCGGTTTTTTCGATTTCGATTTTAGTTGGTTCTTTCGGATTTTTTCAATTTTTCGATTTTTTCAATTTTTACAACTATACCGCATTTGAAAATGCGATAAACATTTTTTCACTTAAGTGTGTGATAAACTAAACTTAAAAAATGTTAAGTGAATAGAATTTTTTGAAAAGACTGTCAAAATTTACATGATTACAAAATATTTTTTTTGAAATATCAACGCTCATTATGCTAAACTAATAAGATTAAAGGCTAGATGCAAACTGAATACAAAAAATATTTACAAAGTAAATTATTGACTTTGAATTTGAAAAAGTATAACAATATAAATTATAACTTTGGATTTTAGCAAAAAATAAAACATTTACAATTTTTACAAGTCCAAATTTAAAATATAATAGATAAACATTGAAAACTATAAACTAACTTAAAATATATTAACAAAGTAGATGATATATAATATTTCTTAGTAATAAATAATATATATATAATATTTACAAGATTTTACAAGCCCAAATTTAAAATAAGATATATAAAATTGAAAACTATAAACTAACTAAAACTAAATAATATTTATATGTAAATAATTTTATCTATAATTAAAATAAATTATANATATATATATATATATATATATATATATATATATATATATATATATATATATATATATATATATATGCACACACACGTTGAAAACTATAAACTAACTAAACATATATTAGCAAAGTACATTATAAGTAATACTTTTTAGCTATAAATAAAACAAATTATATATATGTATATATACAAAATTTTACAAATCTAAATTTGAAATAAAATATATAAAATTGAAAATCATAAACTAACTAAAAATATATCACCGAAGTAGATTCTATGTAAATAATATTTTTATCTATAAATGAAATAAATTATATATATATATATATATATATATATATATATGTCGGTTTGGTTTGAGTTCGGTTTGATTTTTTTTTTCTAATACTAAACCAAACCAAGAGTGGTCGATTTTTTTTTCAATCGCCAAACCAATCAAACCAAATCATAAGTTATTTTTTTTTCAATTTGATTTGGTTCATCGATTCGGTTTGACTTAATGATTCGATTTATACACCCCTAAATATGACAATATTTCTTTGAAATCATATATAACAAATCATTAAAAATAAATTAGTGATTTCGATTTAAAAAACTAAAACTTTAAAAGAAAAAAATATATGTATATATATATTTTTTTCCTTAAAATTTGACTTTAGACTCTTATCTTGTTGAATATCCTGCTTGGACAACTCATTGGACATTCTTTGGCAAAATACCATATTCCCAATTGGATCACTCATATGGAGGAGATCCCCTCCAGTGATAAGTGGTCCACTATTATCTGCTAACATGATTGATATTGTCTGTCAGTCTCTATTTATATATAGGCTTAAGTCATCGATAGCCACTTAAAGTTGTCCGCAAATTTCACTTAGACACCTCTTCTTAGGCTTGTTCCAATTGAACACCTAGACAACAAATTTTTTTACCTATTAAACCCTTTTTGCTGACATGGCAAAGCGTTTGTAGTACACACAAAGAAAGGAGCGTGAAAGCATAACTTTTCAGTAAAAAAAAAAGATTTTATATCTTCTTCTTCTTTGAGAAAGCTCATCACCATTTTTCCATGGCAAGCTGCAACCATCACCGCTCATAATTCTGCAACCATCACCACTCATAATTCTTTCTCCTTCTTTTTCGATTTTCAGTCATTCTCTTTCTCCAATACACCAGCTTATTAAATCGGTTGCTATCATCCACAAGTCTACCATTGTCAAACAACCTTAGCCTTTCAAACAACCAACTACACATTCAAATTTGCCACCGTAAGTTTTTCAGCCGTAAAAAATGTTATCTCTGCTGCCATCAAAAGTATCTAACCTTGTTCATCTATTTTGTCAAATTAAACCCAAACATAAATTAAATAAAAATCTTAAAATAAAAGAAAAACAAAAAAAGGAAGAAGATGAAACAGAGATTCCTTTCCTTTGAAATGGGATGTTAAGCAAATTTCATTAAATAAAGATTAAAAAAAATTAAAATAACGAGCAATTAGTGATCAATCATCTTTTTACTTTACTTTAGTGTTCATTATTTCCGGCAAACTCCAGTTTTTGGGGCAAGAATAATATGAATTTGAAATTATTCTTTGAAATTGTTAATTTATTTAAATTTTAAAGAACTGACAACACAAGAAGAAAAAAGAACATCAATAAATCTAAATGAAGTTTGAGGATAAGAGTAAGATTCAAAAATGGTAGTCTATGGTGTATTTGGGGAAGGTTATGGAGAAAGAGGAGAAGGGTAATGGTGATTTTCTTTTTCTTTTATTTCTAAAAAAATATATAATTTTTCCTTATTATTTTTTTAGTTATTCTAGGTCCAATACCACGTGTCTTCTTTTAATTAGTTACTATGCCACATCACCAGCAAGTGTATAACACACACTCTCTTATTTCAGCTGATTGTCTATAAAGTGTTTGATAGGTAAATTTTTTTATTAGTACGGGGGTTCAATTGGAACAAGCCTAAGAAGAGGTGTTTAAGTGAAATTTGCGGACAACTTTAAGTGGCTATCGATAACTTAAGCCTTATATTTATGTAATGATGTTTGATTGAAAATGATGTCTATAAATTTTATTAGTAAATCACCTTAATTGATTGTTTTATATTCTATTATCTATTAATAAAAGAAAAAAAAGTTTAAGTATGTAATTAAATTTTGAGAAGAAAAATTATTTGTCGTTCATTAAATGTTTGATCTATTTATTTTATTTTTATTTAAGAAAAAAAAAGTTCATTCAAATAGAGTAGTGAATAATAAAACAGGATGTTGACTTTGTCTCGTTAATATGTTTTTACTGTTTAGATCTTTCCATCTTTATCGTTATATATCTAGACTAGAGCTGTCATGAAAATTGATATATCGAATGAATCTGTCTTTATTGGTTTGTTAGTTTGAATTATTGATTTAACTATTTTTAAACAATTATCTAATAAAAATATACTTTTAAATTTTAGTTAATGTTCAACAGGATAATTCAATAAGATAATATTGAAAAAAGAATTATTTATTCCAGACTATATAATAATTTGTCTCAATCTCATTTTTAATTTGTCTTTTTCTCCTTCATAGCAACTTACTTGAGCCTCCAATAAACATGGTAACCACCAAATTTGCTCATCAATAACCATATTGAAATTACCGCATCACTAGGTTAATCTATACACCAAAATTTAGAGAGCAGTTCTATGAATCCAAAATCTTAATGCAAATATAAGCTTCCATAATTTTAATATGATTTTTCTTCAATAAACCCACAAAATTATTTGTAATTACTTGCAAATGTTGTTAACTAATTTCTCTCAAGGTGCATCAGAGAAGTTTTACAAATCTTAATAGATAAATTTAATTGATATTTTTTAATTAAAATTTGCTGCTATGAATTTTTTATATAAGAACCACAATTTTAAAAAATAAAAAGTATCATTAAACCATTTTCTCCCGCTTAACCCGACCTTAAAAAATATAATATTGAGTCTTTTTACTACTACTGCGTTTATTTCTGGTTATCCATTGTTGTTTCACGGAGGTATTGAGGTATTCACCTTCTGGGTTTTCTTTATTTCTTTTTTATAAATACCCATTTCAGATCTTTTTTTTTTTAAAAAAAAAAAAAGAAGTTGCTCTAGGAATTAGGTAAGAATAGTGAAAAAGATTCATTCTGGCTTGTTTTATTCATTGCTTCCAATCAATCAAGATTTTTGTTCCTGATACACAACCATTCTTCTGTTATTTTGGAAAGTGAAGAAAATTCTATTTAGAAAAGGAGAAAGAGTAAAACTCTTCACATTTTGAATCTAGAGCTTTCATATTCAGTCATGCAAAACTCTTCAAACCATCAACGAACTTAGGTGCTCCCTAAAGTCGTATAATTAGCCCCTGTGCCATTAAAACCATTGCTTGGCCCCCATATTTTTAAAATAATAATTCTTAATGTAATTTTAAAAAAATGATTTATAGGTACTATGAGTGCTATGTTTTTCTAGTAAATTGTATATGAGATGAATATAGGATTGAGTTTCGGAAGAAACGATTTGATAAAAATACATATTGATAACAAATAACAAAGTTCCTTGAAATTAGAGTTGATTAGTCTATATATATATATATATATATTATATTATATAATTTGAATTTCATAAGAAACAATTTGATGGAAATGCACATAACGAAATCACAAAGTTTCTTGAAATTAGAGTTGATTAATTGAAGCATATGAAAATATTGATTACTTATTTAGAGGTAAATTGAGATCATTAGGAGTGTGTTTGGTATGAAGGAAAATATTTTCTGAAAAATGTTTCCAATTTTCTCATGTTTGGTTGGCGCAAAAGTTTTGGAAAATATTTTCCAAATCAACTCATTTTCCTCAAAATTAAGGAAAATGACTTCCCTTCAAAAATTAACGAAAACATTTTCCAAAGCTCTTATCCAATTTCAAATTACATTTTTTTTTTGAAAAACATAAATTTAAAAAAAATATATTTTCAATTTCAAAATTTTATATTTTCACCGATCTCTGACCACCCTCCCCCCCCCAACACCACCCCTCCCCAAAAAATTAATTTTACTTTTAAAAATATTTTCAACTCCAAATTTTTATTTTTAAGCTCCTACCTCCCCCCCCC
>NC_028639.1:13580693-13599148 GCF_001406875.1 Solanum pennellii
CCCTCTGCCCCCCACTACCCCCACCCCCTATCACCACCACCCAAAAAAAAAATTATTTTTAAAAAATATTTTAAATTTCATAAATTATTTTGTATTTTAGTAAAAATAAAAGATATTCCTCAAAAATATTTTTCATTCATAAATCAAACACAAAATCATTTCCAGAAAATATTTTCTACTCACCAACCAAACATGAGAAAATAAGTCCACAATCTACTTGTTTTCCAGGAAAACATTTTCTAGGAAAATATTTTCCAAGGAAAACATTTTCCTTCATACCAAACTCACCCTAGATGACAATTTTAAAAAAATGTTAGTTATTATGATATTAATGATTTAGATTTATTTTTTGAATTAGAAGTTTAATAGAAATAATACAAGTTGAAGATTATAACCTAATGAAAATACTTGATGAAATAAATTAAAAATCTTTGATTCTTTTTTAAATACACATATTGCTTATAGGATAATATTAACAGTTGTTGTAATCGTTGGCTCAGCCAAAGAAGTTTTTTGAAATTGAAATTGATTAAATCTTATTTAAGATCAATAATCTCAAGAGATATTGCGTGGATAACTGTATTATCAATTGAAAAGGAATTATTAAAACAAATCGATTATAAAACAGTAAGCGTCCAATCTTGTTGAGTCAGTTCTGCTCCCAATTCAAAATTTTAAATCCAAAAATTTTATATGAGAGTTTGTCGATTTTATATAGTTCCGATCGTTCTTCATATCCAAAGTTTTATGAACGTACTTAGTTAACCCAGTGTTTTGGCTTCAAACAATTATCAACCAACATTATTCAATCAATTTAAAATCCAAGATCCAAGACAAACATAGAAAAATGTCAATGTTTTGATCCATTCAATGGAGTTTTAAATTAGTAAAACTAATGAAGAAGTTTATAATAAAATATTCACATGCCAAATGCATGAGCTTCATTAGTCAACATAGATGTGGTTGTTGTTTTGTAAGAACGTATTATAATTTTAATTTTAAATAATTTAAAAGGATGATAGGATTCTCGAAATTGAAGTGTATAGTGACAAATTTATATATAAATATGAGCGAATTTGACTATTTTCTCTTTTATCTAACTTCATAAAATAAAGTATGATTTGTTTTAGATGGCTGGACACGTGGTTTATTCCCTTCTTTAAATTATCATTGTTCATATGGCTTGTTGTTTATATTTTGATGCATGATTTTCTTTTGTGACGACCTTATGCTGCCTGTTGTTTTTGTGAGCAATGGATACAATACATATAAGTTTGAACAAAAGAGATTACATGTTAAATTATGATTTTATTCCTATTATAAATTAAAATGTTATAAAATATTTAACTATTTAATTTAAATATTAAATTGTTTCAATTTAATTAACATGTTAATGACTTTTGTACTTTATTAGATTAATTTTTAACTAAAATATATGATTAAGTAATACTTATCATCTATAATCTATGTGTATATAATAAGAAATTTATAGCCATATATCATATCATTGTATTATACTAAAAGTGAAAAGAATGTTAGGCAAAAATTAGATTACCGTTTTGTCTCAATATCAAATACAAATATTAATTAATCATTGTTAATTAAATATTAACAAATAAATTTTAATTACTACAAGGTAGAGTTACCTATTAAGCAAATATTAAATTTATCAAAAATTTCCGGTTACAATTTTATTCTTGTTATATGGTGATTTAATAATTAATTGTTATAAGTAATTATTATTAAGAAGATAAAAAGACTACTAATTATATTGTTCGGTGAATTAAAGGTAAAAATCAAAACTTACATAATTAAGTAGGAAACTGATGAATCTCTTTTATTTTTTTTCTTTCATCTCCTTTCACCTAACGTTTTCCTATTTAAAGTCACCTATAAAGGAAAATAAATTTACAAATCTCATATCTGATCATGTTAATGTCAATTCTCTCATATAACTTAAGATCATTTTCTCTTCTTTGATGTATCATTTCTTTTTTCTTTTTTGATCTTTTTTGGTAAAAGTAATAGACCACAAAAGAAAAGTTATCATCAATCTTTATAGAATTGTTAAGGGCAATAACATTATTGTTGTATTTGAATTGAAATTGTTATGATCGGTTGATTGATTGATTGTAAATAATTTTTGGAAGGAAATAATACTTTTTTTTATCATGTTGATAAATTACTACAAGCTAATGAATTATTTGTACTATTTTATGTGAAGTGTTGATCACTTGTAAGTGATTTTTTTATTAGTTTTAAATGTTCTTTTATAATATATTTTTTTAGTTAATATGGTCTGTGTTCATATAATTTTAGTCTAGATTACAATCAAATAAATATTACTTATGCAGAGGTTTATAATTATTGGCACGGAACATGTACAATATTGTATTTCTTATTTTCAAAAGAAAATAAAAATTATCCAAATGAAAGATTAGATATATAATTATAAGTTAAATTATTTGTGTTTTACCTGGATAATATGAAATATTTGGTAGTTATATAGAATGACTATACATGCATTTGTAATTAGTTCATAATTTCAGTATATTCCCTCTTTAATTAAAAATAAAGTGATCTAAAAGCACAAAGTTCATTATCAATGATCCATATAAAATTAGATAACTATTTCAATTTTCAAACACTCTTACTCCAAGAGTTGTTTGTGTAACACTAATTGGTGAAAATTCTTTCTATATCCATCATCATTTATACTTTTTAGTGCAACAAAAATCCTACAAAAAATTATCTTTTATGAGTCAAACATTATAATAAGATGTCCTAAGGACTTATACGGAGCACAATTGTCATATACTATAAGTTTATAGCCATGGGTACACTTGGCTACAAGCACGACACATATACCGATAAACTAGTATATGTATATGAATAAATAAGAATATGAGAAAAACAATCAAAGTAGAATTTTCTTATTGGTTAAATTAAAACCAAATCATTAATTATTGCTAATTGATTAACCAAAAATCGATAACAATTATTTTATTGGGGTTGTTATTAGATCAATAAGCAATAAGCATGTTTAAAAATCAATAACGGATAAACCAAACAAACCAACTAATAAGCATGACATTTATATAAATAACGTATATGTTTCTTGTTTTCAGGGGTAGGAATTTTGTCAACTCCATATGCTCTATCTTCAGGAGGATGGTTAAGCATGATTCTTCTTCTTCTTATTGCATGTGCAACCTTTTACACATCAATATTAATTAAGAGATGTATGGATTTTGATCCAACTACAACAAGTTATCCTGACATTGGTGATCGTGCATTTGGAACATCAGGAAGAATATTAGTGTCAATATTTATGACTCTGGAGCTTTACTTGGTAGCAACCGGTTTTCTGATTTTTGCAGGGGACAACTTGCACAATTTGTTGCCAGATGTTAATTTTGAATTTTGGGGACTCGGAATTGGTGGGAAACAAAGCTTTGTGTTGATTGTTGCTCTCGTCATATTGCCAACCGTATTGTTAAAGAACATGACTATGCTTGCATATGTATCAGCCTCTGCAGTTTTAGCATCTCTCGTGATTATTGGTTCAATTTTATGGGCAGCAACATATGATGGTATTGGATTTCATAAAAGTGGAGTAGTTGTGAATTGGGGAGGAATCCCTACATCTTTCAGCCTATATGCCTTTTGTTACTGTTGTTGCCAATCTGTGTTATGAAAATCAGAAATTACTGGTTGTAATAAATCATTCAGAAACACGAAGTAACTGAGATTTCTAGAACCAGTAAATAAGATGAACAGAAATTTATTTGTAAAAAATAATTGAATCTGTAAAACTTACCAGAATCTGGAATACTCTTTTTGATAATTTAGGAAGAAAATCAAGTCCACTGAATTCACAGTGTCCCCTTAAATTATTCCCCTCTAGTATCCGAGGTTTGATTTGGAATATAACCTCCCAGGGTAAAATGATCTTAATCAGCAGAGTATAGATACCAAAAACACTACTGTCAGCTAATCAATCCACAGCAGGATAGTACACGAAGAAATATTTGTTTAAGAAGAAGAAGATCAGAAAATTTGTTTTTTTTTTCTGAAGACTGAATGGTATTTATAGGCAAGAAGAATATATTCTGAAAGGTTGCAACCCTTTCAGAATTGACATGACCATTAATGAAAGGTTGCAAACTTTCAAATGGTATTGACTGTTCCTGAAAGTTGCAACCTTTCAGAACAGTGGCGGGAATTTTAAAATATAACGGAATTTTAAACGGGTCACGCGCGCGGATCCGAGTCGGGTCGGGTTAACTAAAAAGTTGAAAACATTTCGGTTAACTTCTGTTATCAACTAATTAATTGAAAATAATTTTTGGCCATTTAATTAATTAAATAAATAATTAAAATAAATTTGTCCAAAAAAATTATCTCTCGATCGATCATTTGCCGAAGCCGAAGCCGAAGCGAGCGACAACGACGACGGCGCGAGGGGGGTCCCTCTTTCCAACCCTTTTAACAATTAATAGGAGTGTTTATTTATTTAAACTCTCCTATTTTCATTTCCATTACCGATGAGGGACTATTGCCTTTTTTCATTAAAGCATTAGAGGACTTTTCAAGTTCCCAACCTTTCAAGTTCTAAACTTTTCAAATTCCTCTCCTTCCCTCTATTTCCCATCAATTCTTGCTACATACCCAACAATCCCCTACATTGATGGGGAATAGTTATAACATAGAAATGCACGGACAATTGTGTACTTTACAAGCAAGGATTAATTGCATCTGGATAAGTAGGTTTCCCCTTGGACTTTCCGTAGTGAACATATGTCGGATATACTCGGTCAATCGGTAGATGTGATATCTTTGAACCGTCGAACTTTGGTGTATACCTAGACAACCATATGTCACACAATTAACCCTTTACTGTTTACGATTCTTACGGTTGTGGTCGTTTCAGCCATGAACACCTCCTGGTTTCATGAGTGTATAGAGAATAGGCTTTTGACATAAAATTCTCTTTGAAGCGGCTTCCACTTCACACTCACATAGGTGATTTCTAACCGTGTCATCTCGTAGATACACTATTTGGTCAAATCTACCAAACTTAGCAAATCATTAAAAACTTTAAGCTTTATTACCTCATTAACAAGCCTTAAAGTCTTAACCTTTTCCTGAACATTGTCTTCATCATGAGAATGGATTGAGTTAATTGACAATGTCGAACCGTCAGCCACAACTTTGTTTTTCTCCTTGAATCTAGCTCTTGGGATCTCCAGTCTGCTAGATAGAGTTACCGTCATGCTGACTTGTCCTAAGCCGTAAACCCATTCCCTTAGATGATCTTTCAACTGCCTCTCTCACTAGGCCTTTCGTTAGTGGATCTGACACATTATCGCTTGACTTTACATAGTCAATTGTGATAATTCCACTAGAGAGCAGTTGTCTTACGGTGTTATGTCTACGTCGTATATGACGAGACTTCCCGTTGTACATAACGCTCCCTGCCCTACCTATTGCTGCTTGACTATCGCAATGTATGCAAATTGGTCCAACAGGTTTGGGCCAGAATGGAATATCCTCTAGGAAATTCCGGAGCCATTCCGCTTCTTCACCAGCCTTATCCAAAGCAATGAATTCAGATTCCATTGTGGAGCGAGCAATACATGTCTGTTTGGAAGATTTCCAAGAGACAGCTCCTCCACCAAGTATGAATACATAACCACTCGTGGATTTTACATCATTTGACCCGGTGATCCAATTTGCATCACTATATCCTTCAATCACAGCAGGATATTTATTATAATGCAAAGCATAATGTTGTGTCCATTTTAGATAACCCAACACACGTTTCATAGCCATCCAGTGAGTTTGATTCGGATTACTAGTGTACCGACTCAGTTTACTAATAGCACATGCTATATCTGGTCGCGTGCAATTCATAATATACATCAAACTTCCCAACACTCTGGCATATTCCAATTGAGAGTCACTTTGACCTTCATTCTTTTTAAATGTACAACTTAAATCAATTGGAGTTTTGACTACATTGAAATTCAAGTAATTGAACTTATCCAATACTTTTTCAATATAATGAGATTGAGATAATGCTAGTCCCTGGGGAGTTTTGATAATCCTGACCCCTAAGATCAAATCAGCAACTCCTAAGTCTTTCATATCGAACTTGCTGGACAACATGCGCTTAGTAGCATTTATATCGTCAATTTCTTTACTCATTATTAACATGTCATCAACATACAAACAAACAATGACTTCATGATTCATAACGTTTTTAATGTAAACACATTTATCACATTCGTTAATCTTGAATCCATTTGCCAACATTATTTGATCAAATTTAGCATGCCATTGTTTGGGTGCTTGCTTGAGTCCATAAAGTGACTTCACAAGTCTGCACACTTTCTTTTCTTTACCAGGAACTATAAACCCTTCAGGTTGTTCCATGTAAATTTCTTCCTCTAACTCTCCATTTAAGAAGGCTGTCTTTACATCCATTTGGTGGATTTTAAGATCATGCACTGCTGCTAGTGCTATTAACATCCTAATTGATGTTATCCTTGTTACTGGAGAGTATGTGTCAAAGTAGTCCAGACCTTCCTTTTGTCTGTACCCTTTGACTACCAGTCTAGCCTTATATTTGTCAATAGTCCCATCAGGTTTCATTTTCCTTTTAAAGATCCATTTTGATCCTAAAGGTTTATTTCCTGGAGGAAGATCAGTCAATTCCCAAGTGTGATTGCTTAAAATTGATTCAATCTCACTATTGACTGCTTCTTTCCAATAAGTTGACTCTGACGAAGACATAGCTGCTTTAAATGTTTGAGGCTCATTTTCAAGCAATAGTGCTACAAAATCTGGTCCGAAAGAAACAGATTTTCGTTGTCGAGTACTTCGCCTAGGTTCCTCACTAGTTAGAATATTTTCCATTGATTCTTCTCGTGGTCGTTTAGGTCTTTCACTTGTTGACTCACTTTCAGTTTTATATGGATAAATGTTTTCAAAAAACTCTGCATTATCTGATTCAATTATCGTATTAACATGAATCTCAGGATTATCAGATTTGTGAACCAAAAATCGACAGGCTTTACTATTCACAGCATACCCAATAAAGACACAATCTATTGTTTTGGGTCCAATTTTAACCCTCTTAGGTAAAGGAACCTCTACCTTGGCTAAACACCCCCACACTTTGAAATATTTCAAGTTGGGTTTTCTTCCTTTCCACAACTCATATGGAATTGATTGTGTTTTTCGATGGGGTACTCTATTGAGTATTTTATTAGCTGTAAGGATGGCTTCCCCCCAAAGATTTCGCGGTGAACCAGAATTGATCATTAAGGCATTCATCATTTCCTTTAATGTTCTGTTCTTCCGTTCTGCCAAACCATTTGACTGTGGTGTATAAGGTGCAGTAGTTTGATGAATAATACCATATTCCAAACATATCTCTGCAAAAGGAGATTCATATTCTCCACCCCTATCACTCCGAATCATTTTTATCTTTAGATTCAATTGGTTTTCCACTTCATTTTTGTATTGCTTAAATGCATCAATTGCTTCATCCTTACTATTAAGCAAATATACATAACAAAATCGAGTGCAGTCATCAATAAAAGTTATAAAGTACTTTTTTCCACCACGAGATGGTGTTGACTTCATATCGCATATATCTGTGTGAATTAAGTCTAAAGTTTTAGAATTTCTTTCAACAGACTTGTAAGGATGTTTAACAAACTTACTTTCCACACAAATTTCACATTTCGACTTATCGCATTTAAAATCAGGCAATACTTCTAAATTAACCAATTTTCGCAAGGCTTTGTAATTAACATGTCCCAAACGGGCATGCCATAAATCACTTAACTCCAATAAGTAAACAGAAGCAGAATTTTTATTGATACTGTCAATAACCATTACATTTAGTTTGAAAAGACCCTCATTGAGATAGCCCTTTCCTATGAACATTTCATTCTTACTTATTACAGCTTTATCACTAACTAGGACACACTTAAACCCGTTCTTAACGAGTAGTGCAGCAGAAACTAAATTCTTCCTAATAGTAGGGACATGCAGAACATTGTTTAAAGTCAACACTTTGCCGGATGTCATTTTTAACATTACTTTGCCAGTTCCTGCAATCCTTGCAGTTGCTGTGTTTCCCATGAATAAATCTTCATCGTACTCAGCAGGAGTGTACGTTGCAAAGGCTTCTTTTGCAGAGCAAATATGTCTAGTAGCACCTGAGTCGAGAAACCACTCCTTGGGATTTCCAACTAAGTTACACTCTGATATCATTGCACACAAGTCATCTGCATCTTCCATCTTTTCCACGATGTTTGCTTGACTTTTGCCTTTGCCTTTGTTTTTGTCCTTTCTTGGAGCATGACAATCAGAAGATCTATGACCAGCCTTGCCACAATTATAACAGTTGCCTTTGAATTTCTTCTTGGCCTGTTCTGACTTCTGCCCGTTGGACTTCTTTCTCTTTTTGTCTTTGGTAGGAGCTTCTTCAACAATATTAACTCCAATGATTGTTGAACTCTTACGCGACTTCTTTTCGGCATTTCTGTTATCTTCCTCAATCTTGAGCCGAATCACAAGATCTTCAAGCTTCATTTCTTTACGCTTGTGCTTTAGATAATTCTTGAAATCATTCCACGAAGGAGGCAACTTCTCGATCATTGCAGCCACTTGAAAAGCTTCATTTACTACCATATCTTCAGCAATCAGATCATGGAGAATAAGTTGAAGTTCCTGCACTTGTGATCCAATAGTTTTACTATCTACCATTTTATAGTCTAAAAACTTTGCGACCACAAACTTTTTCAAGCATGCATCTTCTGTCTTATATTTCTTCTCAAGTGCATTCCACAACTCTTTTGAAGTTGTTATTGCACTATAGACATTATATAAGTCATCCTCTAAAGCACTCAAAATGTAACCTTTACATAGGAAGTCTGACTGTTTCCATGCTTCAACAATCATAAATTTTTCCCTGTCTGGCATATCATCAGCAGGAACTGGAGTATCTTCACTTGTAAATTTCTGCAGACCAAGAGTGGTAAGCCAGAAAAATACTCGTTGCTGCCATCCTTTGAAATTCACACCTGTGAATTTACCCGGTTTCTCTGCTTGTGATACAAGAGTTCGGGTTGGTGCAGCAACAGCCACTGTAACACCAGTGTTTTCCATTTCTGATAAACAAAATTGATACAATATAAGTAAGCAATAAATTATAATTGCAGACTTAAAGGAGTATAAAATCACAAAGATTTTTGTCTCCACCAGAAACGCAGATTTAAATTAATTTCCTTAAGATTGTTGCCAATCTGTGTTATGAAAATCAGAAATTACTGGTTGTAATAAATCATTCAGAAACACGAAGTAACTGAGATTTGTAGAACCAGTAAATAATATGAACAGAAATTTATTTGTAAAAAAAAATTGAATCTGTAAAACTTACCAGAATCTGGAATACTCTTTTTGATAGTTTAGGAAGAAAATCAAGTCCACTGAATTCACAGTATCCCCTTAAGGAAATTATTCCCCTCTAGTATCCGAGGTTTGATTTGGAATATAACCTCCCAGGGTAAAATGATCTTAATCAGCAAAGTATAGATACCAAAAACTCTACTGTCAGCTAATCAATCCACAGCAGGAAAGTACACGAAGAAATATTTGTTTAAGAAGAAGAAGATCAGAAAATTTGTTTTTTTTTCTGAAGACTGAATGGTATTTATAGGAAAGAAGAATATATTCTGAAAGGTTGCAACCCTTTCAGAATTGACATGACCATTAATGAAAGGTTGCAAACTTTTAAATGGTATTGACTGTTCCTGAAAGTTGCAACCTTTCAGAACAGTGGCGGGAATTTTAAAATATAACGGAATTTTAAACGGGTCACGTGCGCGGATCCGAGTCGGGTCGGGTTAACTAAAAAGTTGAAAACATTTCGGTTAACTTCTGTTATCAACTAATTAATTGAAAATAATTTTTGGCCATTTAATTAATTAAATAAATAATTAAATTAAATTTGTCCAAGAAAATTATCTCTCGATCGATCATCTGCCGAAGCCGAAGCCGAAGCGAGCGACGACAACGACGGCGCGAGGGGGGTCCCTCTTTCCAACCCTTTTAACAATTAATAGGAGTGTTTATTTATTTAAACTCTCCTATTTTCATTTCCATTACCGATGAGGGACTATTGCCTTTTTTCATTAAAGCATTAGAGGACTTTTCAAGTTCCCAACCTTTCAAGTTCTAAACTTTTCAAATTCCTCTCCTTCCCTCTATTTCCCACCAATTCTTGCTACATACCCAACAACTGTGCCCACCCTGTTTTCCCAACTTTTTACACTTCAATGAATAAGCAGAAGCAATCTCCAAGGTAATGAATTAAATCATCATATCGTCCATTGGACATATCAGAATTGCTAACCCCTCTCTCTCTCTATAAATATTTATTGTTGCAGGTAATGCTCCTATGCTTTGTGTTTGCTACCATAACATATGCATCAATTGCCGCTATGGGGTACTCCATGTTTGGCTCAGAGGTTGAATCACAAATTACCTTGAATCTTCCAACTGGTAATTTTAACTCAAAATTGGCTATATACACTACCTTGATCAATCCAATAGCTAAGTATTCATTAATGATGACACCAGTGATCAACAAACTCGAGGAACGTTTTCAATCTAACAATAATAAGGAATCATCATTTAGCCCAGCCATCAGGATCACCCTGGTAATAAGCAGTGTGATTGTTGCCTTGACTATACCCTTCTTTGGTTATCTCATGTCACTAGTTGGAGCATTTCTTAGTGTCACAACTTCAGTTATGCTACCATGTTTGTGCTATTTGAAGATTTCAGGCACTTACAGGAATCTGGGATTTGAGTTGGCCATAACAGGATTCATAGTACTAACGGGGGTACTAGTCTTAGTTACTGGTACATACACATCTTTGATTGAGATAATACGACATCTTTAAAACGTTGTATTTTATCATTTTAATAGTCAGTTCTATAGTTTTTGATGGCTTTACTAATGAAAAGTACATCACATGCATGTTACAGATAATAATTTAACTTAAGCAAATTCTTGATCATACACTAAAAAATAGGAACTAACAAGTAGTGGTTAAACATGGTAAAACACTGAAAACGTGTCCTACTAAATACTAATACCACTAAGACAGTAAGCAAAAAATGAAAAAATTGACCAAGTAAATTACTCCAGCAGTAACAAGATTGCGGATAACGAGTGTCAATGTGCTTGGTTCTAATGTGAAAAGAAGGTTTCTTTGTCATAGCAATCGATGCCTTGTTGTCACACCAAATTTCAGCTGTACCAACATGCTCTTGTTGAAGATCCACTAACAATTTCCTTAAAAAGACAACTTGAAAACGTGTTGAAGTTGCAACCTCGTATTCTGCCTCCGAAGAAGAGAAAACTATTGTATCTTATTTCTTTGAGCTCCAGGAGATTTCTCTAGAACCAAGACTAAAAACATTCCCAGATGTGCTCCTTCCACTATCAAGGCTACCTGCCCAATTACTATCAGTGAAACCAATTCATCTGAAATCTGATACTTTTGTGTACCAAATTCTGTAGCTTTTTGTGCCATTAACATATCGCAGGATCCTTTTGGATGCACCCAGATGTTGCTCGGAAGGACTATGCATGACCTTTGAGATCAAACTGATGGAGAATGCTATATCAGGCATTGTGTGTGATAAGTAGTTTAGACCACCAACTAGGCTTCTAAAATAAGAAACATTTGTTGTACCTGTACCATCATCCAGTACCAAATTCTCATTCATATTCATGGGTGTGTGAGTGATACGCTCAAACTTACTTCTCAAATATGAAGTAAAGCGCCCGTGTCAAGTAAATAACCCAACTAGTGAGGTTGGGATCGTTCCCACGAGGAAAATAGTCTAGACTTAACTTCAACCTGTTATTACTATTGTTCGGTTGATGACTTCCTTAGAAAGTAAAAACATAAAAAGGGGGGTTTCTATTTCTAAATGAGTAAAAATAACTAACGAAATTGAAAGAGACACTTAACAGCTTTGAATGTTGGAGTTTAATCAATTAATCAAAGTAACTAGGGTTTACGTGTTCCCCACAGGTTCATAACTTGATAATTCTAACTATAACAATTCTTTCCTAGTATCTTGCATGCAAAGTGATAAGTTATGTATTTCTAAATCCTTGGTCCGGCATCTAGAAAATCTCACTCCGCACCTTGGTCCGGCTACGTGTGTTGCTTTCCTAACCCTTATCTTTACCTCATATTAAGCATCGTATTCGATATTTGACTAAGTTATTACCTCGTACCAATCAATACTAGCCTATTAGATAGTATACACTAAATCTATGTTGATAATTCTTTTCCTATTATCTACCTCCTTGGTCCGGCAAGTAGCATTAAGGCGAGTTCTAACGTTGATCATCCGTTAAAAAGACTTCTAAGCGAAAGAATTATTAATACATGCAAGACACTATTCTAGAATTGTAATTTTAGCTAGGGTTTATCTCATTATTTGCCTATGGTTCCCACAACCCTAGTTATGGAGTTTAGTTACTCATAGCCATAAACACAATACTCAAATATATTAAATAAGAATTCATGTACTTACTTCAATGAGAAAGAATAAAATCCAAAAGGTTGCTTGATTAATCACCAAAAATCACTTGCAAGAATTCTCAAAGTAATCAATAATCTCACGAAAAGTCTAGTGATTATCAAGAATCTCACAATACAATGTTTACCAATACGGAGTTTTAACAATCTAAGAGTCTAACTATAAGGTGTCTAACCTCAAAAACGAGGTTTTTCGAACTATTTATAAAAAAACAAAAACCTAATTAAACAAGAATTCTAATTGCTGGAAATCTGCCAAAACGCGGCTGGGTCGACGGACCTCGCGACGGACCGTCGTGGTCACAACGGGCCGTCGTGGACTCCGTCGTCCCATACTTGGTGCAATTTCTTCTGCTGCTTTCTTCATTCCCCTCGACGGCAAGTATGACGGACCGTCATAGGCACAACGGTCCGTCGAGGGTCTTCGTTCCAAAATACTTCAACTCTCGGAATCTGGGTACTGGGATCACTTCTCTGAACTTCACGACGAACCTGCAGGACGGACCGTCATAGCCATGACGGACCGTCACAAGCTTCGTAATCCCACACTTGGTCAGACTTCCCCATCTTCCTTCAGCAGCTGCACTACGCTGCCACCTACGGACCGTCACAGGCACGACGGACCGTCATAAGCTCCGTAGGTGGTCTCTTCTGCATTTTTTCGCTCAAAATCTCCGCATTCAGCTTTGGACAGATTTCCTGCAAAACAAAGAGAAACTTATATCAAAATTAGCACAAAAAGGCTTTCGGACACACTAAACTTAAGGAAAAAGTATTAATTATACCGTGAAACCACGGTATATCAACACCCTCAACTTAAATTCGTTGTTTGTCCTCAAGCGACGCACTATGACTCACTACACAATCCTTGTACAATAGTATCCATCCTTTGCAATCATTTGGCTATCAATCCCGATTAATCTCATCAAATCTATGCATGCTATCACTATTAGGCTTGAATTTTTGTGGGATCAGAACATGACACAGACTCACCATGCATTAACACCTATCCTCTTCAATTTCTCACCGAGGTGCTAACAATTCTGGTATTGCAACTAATGTCCTCACTTTAGAACAAAATCCTCATTTTTCACACAATGATTTCAGTTTGAGTATAAGGATTACATTTCAACACTCGCTCTCAGAACAAAGTCACACTCATTCATACCTATTGCCATAAGCTTGCCCTTATTTTCACTGCCTTAAGTTCGCTATACAACCCTTAGGATCACGATAGGACTTTTTTAGCTTGTAACATAGGCTCAGGGTCAGGTAGGGTACATTTTTAGGTATACGTTAGTGACTTTTTGCCCTCCTTGACATATCGGCTAAACCTTCCCTTTTTATCATCTTATCTCGCCCAGTTTCTCATATTCTTTCCCTTTGCTCAATTTTCTCTTCTTTCTTCATTTGTGTAAGTGATTTTTCTTTTTCTTTACTTTTCTTTCAACTAATTTTGAGTCACCTTACTTTTGTTCTTTCTCTCTCTTTTGTTCTTTCAACCCCACTTTCCAGAGCATTCCTCGTAATAGCCACCCTCAACTCATGGCTTTGCCATGAGTCAAGGTACACAATACCCAAGGTTGGGTCAGGGCCAAAACGAAGGTTGTTTACTGTATTAGCCACCCTCAACTTATGCTTTTGGCATAAGCTGAGGTGCACATGTCCAAGGAGGGACCAGGGCCAACACATTGTTCCCCGAAAAGATTAGTTAGGGTGAAAAAGAAAGGTCTAATTTAAGCTCAGATTATTTGGATCAAAGAAGGATAAATTTCATTCGGTTTCTTTTATTTGGGTTGGAAATGGGCTTTCTTGAATAAGGGCCTATGATCCTTTCCTAATTGTTTGTTACAGCTTACTTTTAGCAGGACTAACCAGGCAAGTTCTAGCTCAGTACCAATAGTGGACTATTCAAATTTCCTCACTCTCACTTGACATGTCATCACTATACCAGATTATTAGACACCTAGTTCGAATTAAAGACTTAGGGTAATGCAATGGTGTAACTCTATTTCACGCTTAGAGCCACACAATTGTCAGTTACTATGCCTAGTCATGCGTTATTTTCAGTTTATCAGGATATCATTTTAGCCATCATGCTCTAGAATTAAACTATGTACAAAAGATATAAACATGCCGGTTCAAAAAAAAAATAATCAGTCTTTTGGGGAAAAAGAACTCAGGCAAGAAAACCCCAAAAGAGGATAGTGAGTTGGGCTACTCAGACTTCACCCTAACACTCACTTTCCATTTACCCCACCCCCAACAAAAAAGCATGCAATTGTCCCCAATGCATAAAAAAATCTAAAGATTAGAGGGGTAGGTGAAGCAAACCTGTGGCGCATAGCGCCGTCGATCAACAAGCTGGTGGGTCCGGTTTCCCAGAACCCACATCCTCTGCAATCTGGACACCCTCAGTGGTGTCCTCAGCAATCTGGACACCCTCAGTGATGTCCTCAGCAGCCACCGCACCATCAGTAGGGCCTCCTGCTGTCTCTATAGTGCGGGAGCTAGACGCCCCAGCCGCTATCTGTGATGCTCTGATTTGGTGTGCCTCCGCCTCAGCAAGTGAGGCTCTCCTCGCGGCCTCCATCTCCCGTCGCTCCTTCTTCCTTGCTCGCGCCTCATCTTCTGATCGACCCCTACGCCTCTTGGCACTCTCTCGAGGGGAAGGTGGGTGAATGTCTGAGGTGGCAAACAGGGCCGCCAATACAGTGTCCTCAACAGGCTCGACAGGCTCCGGCACTCTCGTCTCTAGGATCGTGTCAATGTCTGCCCGAAGACTGTCGACTGCAGCCTGAAGAGTCGACACATCTACCGGAGGTGCTGGGCGGGCTAACACTCTCAACTCAAATGCATCTAGGCGCTGGTGAACCTCAGCAATCTTCCGCTGCATCTTCCTCTCCATACGCGCTTCAGACTCAGTAATAGACTTCTGCATCCACGGCTGGATATGATGCAGAAGAGTGGCCATTTGTGCCTCTAGTTTCTGGACCCTAGCAAGCGGGACCAGTAACGGTAGAGGGGCTGTGCGAGAGGGGCTCGCGGCTGTGCTACTACCCGGGATAGACTCGACCGGGGTAGTGTCAGTGGACGCCTGTGTAGCTGTGCGGGCCTGGGCTACCGTGTCTACCAGATCATCCGCAAGTGGTGGCAGCTCTAGACGGGGCCCTCTACGTGGGGCCAACTCATTGGCCTCGTCTCTGATGAGGCCGACGTCAACGGTACCCTGTGGGGTCCTCAACTGATCTATGTGCCATATGGGCACACCTGCAGACCTGCAAAGGGCAAAGATCATGCACGGAAAGGGGTAGGTGGTGGTGACCTTGAATGCCCTCTCGTGCATGACTGCCTGGAGAAGCCATGCGAAGTCGACCTCGAATCCGGCTATCATCGCCGCTATCAACACTGCGCGATCCCAAGTGACGATGTTGTCAGCAGCTGTGGGGGAAAGGCAGTGACGGACGAGCAGCCACAAGAACTTCGCGACGAACGTGAGGTTGGCCTTCTTGATGGCCCCCTTCGGCTCAGTGACCCAATCTGCACCCTCTCCGTCGACTGATAGGTGCAGGGCCATCCACCTCTTGGTGGTCTCCCTCAGTGCTGGCTCTCGCAGGAACTGTCCATCCTTCACTATCTGCCAGCGGTAGTCAAACTCGGCAGTGATGGGGGTCCGAGTAGCATCTGCACTCTCGCCGTATAGGAACCGGCGGATGGCTGGCAGGGAAATGTCAACCTGCACGCCCCGGACTCGAACCTGCTCCAATGGGGCCTGTTTAGCGGGAGCAGCCCGCCTGTCGATCTGTGATCGGAGAGTCGCTACGTAGGACGCGTAGAACTCTCGGACCATCTCCTCGCTGTATCGTCCCAACGGACGTGCTGTCCACTCTAAGCGATGCCTGGTGAAGAGGTTGTGGATCTCCGGCATCGTTGGGAGACTCCCTGTAAGTACCCGCCGCTCCAAGGTGAGTGTTCGAGTCATTACTCCTTTATCAGTCAGGAACTTGGCGTCGGAGTAAACTTGAAACTGGCCGTCGACACACCACCGGTTTGGCTGGTCAGCGGCTGGGGTGGGGACCTGAACTGGTGCGCCGGATGTAGAGTCTGAACTGTCAGCCTCATCAGACGAGGCCGACGCTGCAGCAGTGACGGGTGCGGGAACCTCTGCAGAGCCAGAAGCTTCCTCGGACCATGATACTCCTAAGGAGCCAGACGCTCCTTCCTCATTTGTGGCTGACCCAGAGGGTGTGCCGGTCAGTGTGCGCTCCTCATCAGACTGGGAGGCAGTGACTACGCCGGACGCCACCTTTTTGGGTGTGGCTCTGGCAGCACGTGCAGCACGGGAAGGGGTGGAAGTGCCTGGGGGCACGTACTCGGGGTCACGCTCATCATCAGAGCCAATGACCATGCGGGCAGACGGGGCGACAGACTTCGATCGCCCGCGTGCGTAGATGCGGTCTTGCTTGGGTGCCATAGTAGATAGTACCTGTAAAGGATCAATATTAGTACGAGTAGTGGCAAACAAGACAAGCAAAACCATACTTAACAAAACATTGAAAATAGTAGGTAATTGCTATAGAAACAGTGGCACACGACGGGCCTGGTGACGGCTCGTCGTGACTATGACGGACCGTCATGAGGTCCGTCGTGTTTTACTTAGACTATGTATATATAGAGAACCCTGAAGGAGAGTCTCTGACTAGCATGACGGTATATGCAGGTTGGACCGTCACAGATACGACGGTCCGTCGTAGGTGTCCGTCATAGGACACTTAAAAATATATGGAGACCCTTAGCAGAGGGGTCTCTGACCGTCATAACGGTCGTGCAGGACGGACCGTTGTGGGTATGACGGTCCGTCACATGTGTCCGTTGAAGGAAACTAAGAAAAAGTGAGAGACCCTTAGAAACAGGGTCTCTGACAACCAGAACGCTTGTGTAGGAAGACGACGGTCCGTCACATGTGTCCGTTGGGACAGGGTGCTAGGGCTTTTGGAACGGACCCTACGACGGTCTGTCGTGGGTACGACGGTCCGTCATCGGGGTCTCGTTCTGAATAACAGTGACAGAACTGTGGGTACCCCATGCATCCCCGATGAACCCACATGGTCTTGTAGTGTTTTGGACCTACATTTGTCTATCCCAACTACCTAGGAAACTAGCAATGCAAAAGCACCTATGTCTAGGGTCTTCAACATGGCAATTTCGAACATTTTGAACCTAGGTTAGACAGAATCATATAAAGGAAACGAACATATGACGATGAACTAAGCTAATACTAATTAATAAACAAAAATGCATGATAAATGAGTAGAAATTAGAGACACACACCTTAGGATTGGAGAAAAACAAGGTGGGCAAGTACTCGGTGACCAAGAAGACACCCACAGCAGCAACTCCGACTAATAGATGATAACTTTTAGGGCTGGTGAATTTTGGGGGAACAATGATCGAGGGAGAGAATGTGGAAGTTGAAAAGAGAGGGAAATGGGAGGAAAAATGAAGGAATGGGGTGAAATAAGGGGTTGGGGGGTTTAAACGGTCTGATTTTGAAAAAAAAACTCCAGCCGGGGCGGGTCGGGTACGACTCATTAATCACGCGACGATTCCCGACGACGGTCCGTTGCAGTTGTGACGTCCCGTCGTTGGTTCCGTTGTGTGTGCCCTAATTTGAAAATAACAGAAAGAAGTACCTGGTACGACGGAGGCATACGACGGTCCATCGCAGGAGCAACGGTCCGTCGATGTGTCCGTCAGTGACTGCTGCAGAGTAATTTTCTGCAGAATTTCCTGGTGATGTGCCTGCAAATT
>NC_028639.1:13599357-13761936 GCF_001406875.1 Solanum pennellii
CTGTTTAATCGAAATTGCATGTGTATCAACTTTTTGCCCAATACTAGCTAAATCACACCTTAACTCTTTAATGTGCTCATCACTAGCATCGAACCTCCTCATCATTTTGTGCAACATATCCTCAACTCGCGCCATACTATCTCCACCATCCCTAGGAGTAATTTCATTATTCTGTAGAGGGACATAGGGCCCATTCCTGTCATTTCTATTAGCATAGTTACCCCTGTTAAAGTTGTTGTCGCGGTTGTAGTTTCCATCTCGGACATAATGACCCTCACGATTGTAGTTACCATAGTTCCGACCTTGGTTCCCTTGACCTTGGCGCCAATTATCCTGATTTGAGCCTTGGGCGCTTGGTCGGAAACCCCCCATCTGTTCATTTACTGCATAGGAATCCTCCTCATAATAACACTCATCGTTTTGTGGCGGTGGTTTCGACAAGTAGTTGACTGCATTTATCTTTTCTGCACCCCCAGTGACATGTTTTAGTACCAACCCAAGCTCAGTTCTCATCTGAGCCATTTCTTCACGAATGTCATCTGTGGCTGGGTTGTGAGTGGACTGCACTGCAAAGGTGTTTCTCCCTGTATCAGATTTTCTAGTACTCCAAGCTTTGTTATTCCGGGAGATTTTTTCTAATTTTTCAGCGATCTCAGCATAAGGACATTCTCCATAAGATCCACCGGCTATAGTGTCCAATACCGCTTTGTTGTTATCATCTTGTCCCCTGTAGAAGTATTCTTTCAGTGACTCATCATCTATACGGTGATTTGGAACACTTCTCAAGAATGAGGTGAATCTATCCCAAGAACTACTAACTGACTCTCCTGGTAGTGCCACAAAGTTATTCACTCTGTCTTTGTGGTTTAGTTTCTTGGAGACCGGATAGTAGCGTGCTAAGAAGACATCCCTCAGTTGATTCCAAGTAAAGATGGAGTTGTATGGGAGCTCAGTGAACCAAATAGCAGCCTCTCCCGTCAGTGAGAGAGGAAACACTCTGAGCCCTATTACATCTAGATCCAAATCAGGCCTCCCCACACAACTTTTACACACTGCCCTTACCTTAGCTATATGGGCATGTGGATCCTCAGAAGGTAGCCCTGAAAACAAACCTCTGGCAGTGAGCATTTGCATCAGACTACTAGTTACCACAAAAGTGTGGCCTGTGGGTAGAGGAGGCAAAACCAGTGGCCCATCCGAATCTGCTATGTTATCATAGCCTCTGTAGTATGCTTGGGGCCGTGGAGCGGGATTCTGTCCCCTCTGTTGATGTTCACCCGGAGCATCGGGTAACATCTGACCATGAACATCAACCGGAGCTGGGATGTTCTGGTTCGGATCCTCATCATTTATTCCCAAATTACGATTCATATTGCGCAGTGTACGCTCTAACTCGTGATCGTAGGGAAACAGCGGTTCTCTTCCTCTCCGTGTATTTGGCATACAAGGAGGATAGTTCTGAAAAGAAATCAAAAACAATAAAACAAAGTAAAATCAAGAAAATATCAACTAAACTATAGTAATAAGTTCAAATTAATCTAAAAGCTATTTTCCCCGGCAGCGGCGCCAAAATTTGATACGCTCAAACTTACTTCTCAAATAAGAAGTAAAGCGGTCGCGTCAAGTAAATAACCCAACTAGTGAGGTTGGGATCGTTCCCACGAGGAAAATAGTCTAGACTTAACTTCAACTTGTTATTACTATTGTTCGGTTGATAACTTCCTTAGAAAGTAAAAACATAAAAATGTAAAAAGGGGGGTTTGTATTTCCTAATAAGTAAAAAGAATTAACTAAATTGAAAGAGACACTTAATGAGTTTGAAAGTTGGGTTTTAATCAGTTAATCAAAGTAACTAGGGTTTACGTGTTCCCCACAGGTTCATAACTTGATAATTCTAACTATAACAATTCTTTCCTAGTATCTTGCATGCAAAGTGATAAGTTATGTATTTCTAAATCCTTGGTCCGGCATCTAGAAAATCTCACTCCGCACCTTGGTCCGGCTACGTGTGTTGCTTTCCTAACCCTTATCGTTACCTCATATTAAGCATCGTATTCGATATTTGACTAAGTTACTACCTCGTACCAATCAATACTAGCCTATTAGATAGTATACACTAAATCTATGTTACTAATTCTTTTCCTATTATCTACCTCCTTGGTCCGGCAAGTAGCATTAAGGCGAGTTCTAACGTTGATCATCCGTTAAAAAGACTTCTAAGCGAAAGAATTATTAATACATGCAAGACACTTTTCTAGAATTGTTATTTTAGCTAGGGTTTATCTCATTATTTGCCTATGGTTCCCACAACCCTAGTTATGGAGTTTAGTTACTCATAGTCATAAACACAATATTCAAATATATTAAATAAGAATTCATGTACTTACTTCAATGAGAAAGAATAAAGTCCAAAAGATTGCTTGATTAATCACCAAAAATCACTTGCAAGAATTCTCAAAGTAATCAAAAATCTCACGAAAAGTCTAATGATTATCGAGAATCTCACAATACAATGTTTACGAATACGGAGTTTCAACAATCTCAGAGTCTAACTATCAGGTGTCTAACCTCAAAAACGAGGTTTTTCGAACTATTTATAAAAATACAAAAACCTAATTAAACAAGAATTCTAATTGCTGGAAATCTGCCAAAACGCGGCTGGGTCGACGGACCTCGCGACGGACCGTCGTGGTCACAACGGACCGTCGTGGACTCCGTCGTCCCATACTTGGTGCAATTCTTCTGCTGCTTTCTTCATTCCCCTCGACGGCAGGTATGACGGACCGTCATAGGCACAACGGTCCGTCGAGGGTCTTCGTTCCAAAATACTTCAACTCTCGGAATTTGGGTACTGGGATCACTTCTCTGAACTTCACGACGGACCTGCAGGACGGACCGTCATAGCCACGACGGACCGTCACAAGCTTCGTAATCCCACACTTGGTCAGACTTCCCCATCTTCCTTCAGCAGCTGCACTACGCTGCCACCTACGGACCGTCTCAAGCACGACGGACCGTCATAAGCTCCGTAGGTGGTCTCTTCTGTATTTCTTCGCTCAAAATCTCCGCATTCAGCTTCGGACAGATTTCCTGCAAAACAAAGAGAAACTTATATAAAAATTAGCACAAAAAGACTTTCGGACACACTAAACTTAAGGAAAAAGTATTAATTATACCGTGAAACCACGGTATATCAGTGAGATGGATAACAATTCAGCATGTTGAACCTCTGCAAAAGTTGGTAACATATTTTCTTTGCGAAAAAAAAATTCCATCCGAACCTTGTCTCACCTCAAGTCCAAGAAAATAATGCAGCATACCCAAGTCGGACATCTCAATTTTTCTCATCATGCAACTCTTAAATTAAGAAACAATGGATTCACAAGAGTCCATGTATATGATATCAGCAGCATAAAGACAGACAACCAAAAAATCACCATTACCTCGTTTCTTCACAAAAAGTGTAGGTTCATTATACTCTCTCCGTTTCACAAAGAATGACTTGATTTTATTTGACACGGAGTTTAAGAATATAAGAAAGACTTTTGAATCTTGTGGTCCTAACTTAAAGTTAGGTCAAATGTACAAAATTGTCCTTTGATCTTGTGGCCTTAAATATGCCACGTGAAAAGCTAAAACTAAAATGTTACAAAAAAAAAGAGGTCATTCTTTTTGAAACAGACTAAAAAGGAAAAAAGGTCATTCTTTTTGAAACGGATCTAGGGAGTAGCTTCTTTTGTACTGTTGCTCTTGAAAAAAGGAATCAATTTTGCTATACCATGCCCGTGGAGATTGCTTTAGACTATACAATGCCTTCTTCAATCAGTACACCTCTCTCTTTCCTTTAGTAGAGATGAAGACTTCAGGTTGGGAGAGATGTACTTCTTCATGTAACTTGCCATTAAGAAAGGCAGACTTAACATCAAATTGGTACACCGGCCAACCAAGTTGAGCAGCCAAGGCAGAGTAGTTCTAATTGTTTCAAAGCGAGCAACTTGTGAGATCGTTTCTTCAAAGTTGACGCCTTGTTGCTGGAAATATCCTTTTGCAACAAGTTGGGATTTATGCCATTTGACACTTCCATCAACATTGTACTTCATTTTCCCAATAACATTCGTCCCTTTAGGAAAATCAACCAATTTCTAGGTTAGGTTTGTTTTTTCTGAATGGCCTGAATCTCTTCAATCATTGCATTCAGACATTCAGGTTGCTTTGCAGCTTCTTCGTAACATGTTGGTTCAAAAACTAATAAGTATTGGAGCATCAGAATTCAGTTAAAATAGTAGTTACTAATTTAGTCAGTACTAGTGTTTCATAGTCCTTGCTTATAGGACTCTGCATTAACTATATCAGCAAATATTATTGATGTAGTTCAGCTAGTTTAGGAGTCATATTCGTTCTTTGTAACTCTATTTAGTACCTTTCAACCTTCATTTATAAAAATGGTTTACAGAACCTATTGAGTATTTACATGGTATCAGGGCTCTTCATGCTCTAATGAGAATGATCCAATATTTTTCCTTCCTTCTCCTCACGCAGATCAGCAACAGGACCAATCACAATGGCAACAACAACGGAAACAATCCTAGAGTTGTCAATGCTGATAACACGATGGGTACCAACAATATCATTCAGTTCAATCTTGCGTCCCAGTTACCCCTCAAACTAAGCGGTGGTCTCAACTTTGCCACCCGGAAAGCCCAACTCTCCATGCTTATGTATGGCGACAACCTCTTTGGACATCTATATGGGACCACTCTGGCCCCCGGTCGCACGATTACCCTAGGTATGAACACATCTCCTAATCGTACCTTCTTAACTTGGTTTCGTCAGGACAAACTCATCCACAATGCCCTCATGGCTTCTGTCAAACCCTCTATTGCTCGTACTGTTGCTGCCACTGTCTCAACTAAATTAGCTTGGGATGCTTTACATACCATTTATGAAGACAGATCTCAAACTCAGCTATTTAGCTTGCGTGATCAACTTGCCCGTGTCTCTATAGAATCACGCTCAATTACTGATTATCCTTACACTATTCGGTCTCTTTCAGATGAGTTAGCCACTGTTGGTGCTCCTGTGTCCAATCTTGAACTTATCTTCTAAGTACTGAACGGTCTAGGTTCTGAGTTTCGTGAGATCTCTCTTGCCATTCGTGCACGTGATACGCTATCTCCTATGAGAAATTGTTTGAAAAACTATTGGACTATGAACTTTTCCTTCGCCATGACGATGCTAAGAAACTGTCTAGTCCTATCACTATTACAGTGGCTACTTCCACAATATCAAACACCAATAATCGCAACAGTCACATGTAGAGCAACAATTCTCAACAATGGCGCCAGAACTCACGTCCAAATACTCCACCACAATGGCAATCCAACCCACATCCAAATACTCCACCACAATGGGAGTCGAACTTAAATCAAACAGTGTTACTCGATGCCAACTATGTAATAGGATTGGCCACACCGCCAATCTCTGCCGCTCGAAGTGTCACAATCACTTTGAAGCAGAGCCAACTATGCACCTTGGGTTTACTACTGCAACTGACCCTTGGATAGTTGATTCATGATCCACCCGACACATCACAATAGAGTCACACAATTTACAACCGTACTATGGTAACGAGGATGTATCCATGGGTGATGGTAACAAAATTCCCATCTTTCACACTGGGTCGACTCAATTAAATGCATCAAATAATGTTTCAAGCTAACCCACACTTTGTGTGCCCCTTCTATTAGATGCAAACTTCTATCTGTTTCTAAATTTTTTCAACACAATCTAAAGTCTACTGAATTTTTTACTTTTGACTTTGTTGTGAAGGATCAGAAAATGGAAAAACTGCTGGTACACGGCCAGACCAATAATGGACTGTATGAGTAGCCTGTATCACATCCTCAAGCTCACATGACTGCACCATCGATTCCTCTCACTACTTGACATCAACGTCTTTGTCATCCTCACTCTAGAGTTCTTAGGTTTATTTTACATAAATTCTCCCTACCATTTCATGAGCGAGACAAACTCTTCCATTGCAATTCTTGTTTATCTAATAAAGCCCATCGGCGTCCTTTTACTCAATTATCATTGTGTAGCTCTAAACCGCTTCAATTATTTTTTAATGATTTATGGGGTCCATCATCGATTTTATATTTTGACAAGAAGTTGTATTATTGCATGTTTGTTTACCAATATACCAATACACTTGGCTCTACACATTAACTAAAAAAGTGAAGTCAAAGACATCTTTCAAAAATTTCATCCTTTGATGAAAAACATTTTGACACAATAATGTTATCATTGTATACGGATGGGGGAGGAGAGTATAAAAGTCTTGACTCCTATCTTTCACTTCAAGGCATTGAACACCTCCCCACCCCACCCTATACGCCTCAATGAGTTGCACTTGCAGAATGACGACGTCATGTCGTTGAAACTGCAAAAACACTGTTACATAAAGCATCCCTTCCACCCCAATTTTGGTCCTTATCATAGTGTCTACCTCATCAATGGTGAAACAGTTGTTTTGGTTCTTGTGTAATCAAACTAAATGGAAGATGAATTAACATGAATATTTGGTAGAGAAAATAATTAGTACAAAATAAAAGTCAAGATAGTATCTTGGTAGGTGAAATTTAGGTAAACCATAAAATTGTTTCACATGTTTAACATTAACAATTTTGACACATAGTGATGTCATGGATGAAATCAATAGGATGAATTTATTACTATAAATAGGTATCTCTTAATTCGTTTTCAAAACATCCTCTCACTTGCCTTTTCACCTTCTAAGGGATTTGTGTTCTCTCTCTTGTAGTATTTCACTTGTATTCTTTGTTGAGTGAAACAAATATTGGTGCAATTGTTCTTTGGTGGACGTAGGATCAATTTGATCCGAACCACGTTAAATATTGTTGTTCTTCCTTGTTCTTTAATTTCATGTTTCCGCTAACAATTGGTATCAGAGCCAAGGTTCTGTATGAGTATGCTCTGTGGTTGCAGCACGGTCTGAACTTTCACATCAGAAAAGAATTACTTTGGTTTTCTGTAGTTCCAAATACATTGTAGTAGAAAAGGAAGAACAAGTAAAGATGAGTTCCATGAGGTTTGAAATTAATAGATTAAGTGGGTGCAACAACTTCAATATATGAAAGATCCAGATGATGGAGTTACTGCGGAAGGAAGGTTCAATCCATGCTATTGATGGAAAGTACCCCGATAAGATATCGGATTTCGACTAAGAAAAGATTGAAGGAGATGCATTCAGTGTAATCCAAATGTCCCTTGCACCTAACGTACTTTGTGAAGTGAGTACAAGTAACAAAGAGAAGGTCAAAGAGTTATGGGAGGAGCTGGAAGGGCTTTACCAGGACCAGTCACTGACAACAAGGATGTCATTACAATTACGTCTTCATACATTTAAGATTGATTCAGGTACTTTGTTGCGAGACCATCTAGATGCGTTCAATGAACTTGTGATGGACTTACAAACTGCTGGAATTAAAAAGGACGAGGAGACGCTTGCATATTCTTTGACATTTTCCTTGACTTCAAAATATCGTGATATTGAGAATTCAATGATGCATAGCAAACAACCTATCAAACATGAGCAAGTGCGGCAAACACTTACCTCTTGAGATGTGCGGATGCATTTTGAAGAAAACAAAAGTGACGAAGCTATTGGATTCATTGTAAGAGGTTGTACTAGTCAATAGGGAAAAAACATATAAAAGTACAAATCTAAGTCTCGTGTGAACAAAAAGAATGCGGAGTGTTGAGGGTGTCACAAGAAGGGGCACCTTGAACGAGATTTCCCTTTGTCGAAGTCCAAAGAAAAAATGCGAGTGCATCCATTGTTGAGCAATTACATGATAATGATGATGATTATATACTAACAACATCATCTATGACAACAAATGGGTCTTAGACTCTTGTTGTACTTTGCGTATGACATTCCGAAGAGATTGGTTCAGAAACTATGAAACAAGTAGAGGAACCGTATTAATGGGCAATAATGCAACTTGTAAAATAATTGGCATTGGTTCATTTCGTGTTCGCTGTAATGATGGAATCGTGAGGACTACTACAGAAGTCCGTCATGTTCCTAATCTGAAGAAGAATTTGATCTCCCTGGGTACTTTGGATAAACATGGCTATAAGTACATAAGTGAAGGAGGAACTATGAAAGTGACTAAAGGGTCTTTAGTCATGTTGAAGGCCAAGTTGGAGGAAGGCCTCTATAAACTTGCGTGAAGCACCATTATTGGCTCTATAAATGCATGTACAGTGCAGTTATCTAATGATGACAAGGAAAAATTATGGCACAAGAGCCTAGGATATATGAGCCCACAAGGATTGGAGATGTTGAGCAACCACAACCTTTTTAATGGTGAGAAGATCAGCACACTTGAATTTTGTGAGCACTGCGTCTTAGGGAAGCAGAAAAAGGTCAGCTTCAGCACTGCAAGCACAAGACGTGAGGGGTTCTAGACTACATCCATTCAGATTTATGGGGTCCCTCTAAGCTTCCAGCGAAGGAGGAAAGAGGTATCTTCTCGCATTCATTGATGATTTTTCACGAAAGATTTGGGTGCATTTCCTGAACACAAAAGGTGATGCTTTTGAAGCACTTTAAGAGTGAAAGATTTTGGTTGAAAATCAAATGGAGAGAAATATCAAGTATCTTCGCACAGACAATGGCTTGGAGTTTTGCAGTGAAGAGTTCAATGATTTCTGTAAGGTTCATGGGATCGCAAGAAATAATATGGTTAGGCACACATAAGGCTGGCAATTGGACAGGACCGAATCAACATGATCGGTTTTAGCGGAATCGGTACTGGAACCAAATTTTCTTATGGATTTTCTTATAGCCGAGTTTAATGGAAAAACCCAAAAGTTCTGCTCGGTCCCTTAGTAACCGGATAGGAACCGGGTTGGACCGGACTTGAATAGGGTCTTACCGGTTAAGCTGGTACCGGTAATTTTCTTTTAAATTTTAATTATTATATAATATTATATTATTAATTAACAATATTATATTATTAAAAACTTCAATTTTAAACTTTAAAATTTAAAATAAATTTTAAAGTTTAATGTTTATAATGAATTTTAAAGTTTGAAATTGAAATTAAATTTTAAACTTTAAATTTTATATTGAATTTAAAGTTTAAACTTTAAAACTAAAAATTCAATTTTATATTATTGTTTAAACTTTAAACTAATATTAAAATAATTAACAATTAAATTTGTAAAATGACATGAGTTAAATAGAAGAGATTATTTTAAAAGAAAATCAAGGCGAATAGCCGTATATTTATTCAAATAAATAATGGAAAATGTACAAGTACCCCTTCAACCTATGCCCGAAATCCCATAGACACACTTATACTATACTAAGGTCTTATTACCCCCCCTGAACTTATTTTACAAGTAATTTTCTACCCCTTTTGGGCCTATGTGACACTAGCTTGAAAAAAAAAGTCAACCAGCGTTGGACCCAAAAAATAGTGCCACGTAGGCCAAAAAGGGGTAGAAAATTATTTATAAAATAAGTTCAGGGGGGTAATAAAACCTTAGTATAGTATAGGTGTGTCTCTGAGATTTCGGGCATAGGTTGAGGGGGTACTGTGCATTATCCCAATAAATAAATTGTACAATACAAATACTAGAAAGAGATAAAGAGTACATAATCTAAGTATTAAATATTAATTATTGTACTAACTTTTTTTAAAAGTATTTTTGTAAATTTTATATCATTTCAAAAGAAAGATTTTTTTGAACTTGCATTTGCCGTTCTTCTTTCATTGCTTCCATGCCATCAGCACTATTCTCACCAAATGTTTCATCTATTTGGTCTTCTATTTGGCTACTTAATAGTGGTAGTCCGGTGTTTCTACTTTGTCATTGACCCACTCTCGAAACAACACCGATATTTCCAAACTATGAATATCGATATCCATTAATAAATCTCGCCGCACTAAAGGCTTGCTCTGAAGCGAACGATGATGCTTGCATCGCTAACACATCTCGAACAATCCTAGCAAGGGTGGGAAATTGATTTTCACGATTCTTCCACCATACTAATTTTGGAGGTTGAAGTTGTCCTTCATGCTTAATCTTTTTCCATGCCTGATTAAAATACAAATGAAAATCATTATTAGTAGAGGATTCAAGATCAAGATATTCATCCATCCAATCATCCGTATCATCACTTATAGGCTTAGAAGATGGAGATTCAACTACTGGAATATTTATTTCCATAACTTTATATGCATTATATAAATCTCTAACTTTTGTATAAATACTACTTTTATATTCTTCAACACTAGGAGTTTCATCATCTTTAATTTCTAAATTTGCATAAATCTTTTCAACCATTCTTTCAACACCTCTTAATTTTTAATTTGGGTTGAAAGTAGTTGCAGTCAAATAGATTTGAGGAATAGGAAAAAATATATTTTTTTGAATTTTTCAATCATAAAAGCAAGTGAATCTTTAAATTGATCTTTTCCTTTATATTTTGCAAATTCAGATGAAATAGCACAAATATTTACTAAAACAGAATAAATAGTAGGATAATATTGACCAGAACATGCATTTGTTGCTTTATAAAAAACACTTAAAAATTCAACAAGTTCTTTTGTATTTCCCCAATCTTCAAAACCAATTCTTAAATTCGGGTCCGCATTATGAGCATTAAAAACTAATTGTATCGGCTCTTCATAAATATGAGCAACTTCAAGCATTTCAAATAAAGAATTCCATCTAGTGCATACTTCTTTTGGAACTTTTCTATATGCAAGTTCACATTCTTTACAACGATTTTTAAATTCTGTTATTCTAGCTTTTACGTTAGCTTTAAAAATCCAATTACAAGCAAGTCTAATTTTTTCACAAGAAACTCCAAATTGAGAAATACCATCTTTTACTATTAAATTATACACATGTGCGGCACACTTAATATGAAAAGAATCATTATCAATGACGAAGTCTACATTTTAAATAATCAACTGCTTTTAAATTATTAGAAGCATTATCTAAAGTGACACTCATTATTTTATCACATATTCCATAATATTGTAAAATAGAGCTTACTTTTTTGCTATATAAGAACTGGTTTTAGTTTCTTCAACATATTTATAGGCTAATATTCATTTTTGCATGTTTCATTTATGGTCAATCCAATGGACAATAAGTGTAAAATAATCATTACCATTAGGACTATGTCCCATATCAGAAGGAATATATAATCTTTATCTACTATCATAATAAGCAAATAAACAACAAAGAAAATGACAATATTCTTTTTGATATTTAAAAAGATCACTTTTAATTGTATTTCTTGGAATACCTTCATAACCTAGGTTATATAATTCCCAAATTTAATGAACAAATCCAGGATGTGAAGGGAATGAAAAAGGCAAAGCACAAACATCAACTATTTTAGTTAATTCTCAACGATGTTTTTCTTTACTATACATGCGGTGTGTGCTTTGACTAGCCGGGTTAGACATATTTAATACATCTTGAACCATATTAAAACCTCCAACTCCCATAGAATTTTCGGGAATGGGTGTTCCATTTCTATTAGCTCTTTCTATATTATCAACGCGAGCAAATTCTTTATTACACTTTCGTAGATGTGTTCTTCGTCATCCTGTCCCCCCTTGTGTACTCCTAGTTACATGTTTCATGATCAATATACATTTAGTGAAAATAACAGTAGTTTTTGCCTCATTTTGTACAAAAAATTTCCATACTAAAGATCTTTTAACATGTACGGCGGCGATATTTGAAATAGTAGGTAAAGGGGGGACTTCATCTTGTTCCAGTAATTAAGTAACAGGACTAGCAGGGGTAGTGGTCTCTTCATATTCCTCATGTATTTCTACTTCTTTATCTAATTCTTCCTCAAAATTAGTAAAACATCTATTTAAAGTCTTATGATCTACTCCATTTTCGGAATTAAATTCAACAGGTCTTGGTGACATAAAACACGTTTCATTAACATGAGTATAATCATTAGTGTTAACTATAAATCTAGGTGGCACATTTTTGAAATGTACCTAACGTTTACGTAAAAGTAGACGTATAACCAAAGCCAGAATTAAGAGATCCCTATTGAAGCTTCCGATTTACTTCAAATAAATCTCCGAAATCCAAACTCCAAGTCAATATCACAAAATAATAATTATGTATTTATGAAACATTTAAAATTGAGAGATTGTATAAGATGTTAATGAAATAGTTTGTGAATTTGTAATTTTAAATGAAAAATATGGTATATTTATAGTGTAAAGGGGTTAGAAAGGGGTGGATTTTTTTAAAGCCGTTTTGGGCCCAGCACAATGGCTACAAGGGCCCAACGGTCTGATTCAATAGTCATATGAAAAAAAATAAAACAATCGATTGAACCGGTTCTTACCGGACAGGACCGATACACTATAAGACCGGTTCCTTACCTATTCAATCGGTACTGGACGAACCGGTATGAGAACCGAACCGGATAAAAACCGGTCCCTTTGCCTGCCTTAGGCACACACCACAACAGAATGGAGTCGCCGAGAGAATGAACAGAACGCTTGTTGAGAAGGCTCGTTGTATGCTCTTACAAGCCAAGATGTCCAAAGTATTTTAGGTGAAGCATTTCATACTGCTTCTCATATTGTCAATCGATCTCCAGCATCAGCGATTGACTTTAAGACTCCGAATGAGGTATGGTCGGGTGAACCCTTAACTATTCATACTTGTGAATATTTAGGTATCCAACTTATTATAATGTTAATGAAGGAAAGCTTGAACCAAGGGATAAAAAGGACATATTGGTAGGCTATGTAGATGGAGTAAAAGGGTACAAACTTTGGTGTTTGTCCTTACTCAAATTTGTTGTTAGTAGAGATGTTACCTTTGATGAGGCCTCTATACTTTTTACTCGTCAAGTTTCTGTGGAGTTATCAAGAAACGAGAACAACGAGCAGGTGGATCTACCGGTGGAGGTTCCCAAAGAAAAAGATTAAGAAACTCAGAATGATGAGTCAAAAGATGCAGATCTTGAAGAACTTGATGCCAATGAACAATACACAATTGCAAAGGGAAGGGAAAAAAGGCAAATACGAAAACCGAAACTCTTATAGAACAAGAAAATCTTATTGCACATGCGTTTGTAGCTGTAGACGAAGAGATTAAGGATCTAGAGACCTCTTCGTATGTTGAAACAACTTCTTGCAAAGATGCTCCACAACGGCAGTTAGCCATGATGGAAGAGATGGAGTCTCTTCACAAAAATGAGACATGGGTCTTAGTTAAAAGGCCAAAGGGGATGAGGACAGTTGGATGCAAATGGGTTTACAGAAAGAAAGAAGGTATTTCAAAAGTGGAAGATGCTAGGTTCAAGGCGATATTGGTTGCAAAGGGTTTCATGCAGAAGGAGGGAATCGACTACAATGAGATCTTTTCTCAAGTCGTGAAACAAAGCTCAATTCGCGTGCTAGTATCATTGGTTGCTCAATTTGATTTTGAGTTTCAACAGCTTGATGTCAAAATTGCTTTCTTACATGGGGATCTAGAAGAGACACTCTATATGGATCAGCCTGAAAGTTTCCTAGATTAAGGAAAAGAAGACCATGTATGCCAACTAAAGTCTTTGTATGGTTTGAAGCAACCCCCTAGACAGTGGTACAAGAGGTTTGATGCATTCATGACTACACATGAATTTTTGAGGAGTGCATTTGATAGCTGTGTGTATCACAAAAAGATGTTTGGTAACTCTATAATTTATCTATTGTTGTATGTTGATGATATGCTTATTGCTTCTAAAAAAATCACAAAGATAAGTATTTTGAAGAAACTGTTGAGAAAGGAATTTGACATAAAGGATCTCTGAGTTTCAAAAAAAATCCTTAGAATGGAGATTTTAAGATAAAATGGTGCTATACATATTTTTTAGAAGCATCAAAAATGTTCTTGAAAGATTCAATATGCATATGAGCAAGCCTGTAAGTACACCGTTAGCTTCTCGTTTCAAGCTTTAGGAGTTACAAAATCCTCAGTCTATGGATGAGGTGAAGCATATGTCAAAGGTTCCTTATGTGAGCGTAGTTGGTGGCATAATGTATGCTACAGTGTGCACACGTCCAAATATTGCCCAATCTGTAAGTGTGGTAAGCAGGTACATGGCAAATCCAGGAAAAAGGCACTGGGAAGCTATCAAGTGGATATTGAGGTATCTCAAAGGAGCCCCTGATATTGGCCTAACCTTTAGGAAAAGTGAAGGTATTTCAATTCTCGATTATGTAGATTCTGACTATGCAGGGGATCTTGATCGAGGAGGTCCACAACTGGATACATCTTTACTCTCATTGGCAGTGCCGTTTGTTGGAAGTCGACTTTACAGTCTATTGTCGCTTTGTCTACAACAGATGCAGAATATATAGCAGCAATGGAGGCAATGAAATAAGCTATATGGTTGAAAGGTTTGGTGGCAGAATTGAGTTCGATTAAGATGAAATCAACTCTAAGATGTGATAGTCAAAGTGCTATTCATTTGATTCAAAATCCAATATTTCATGAGGCACCAAACACATTGATGTCAGATTCCATTTTATTCGAGATGTCATATAAGAGGGAGCTATCAAGGTTGAGAATGTTATCACAGACGATAACACTGCAAACATGTTGACCAAGATCGTCCCGTTTGCCAAGTTTGCACACTGCAATGACTTGGCGGGAGTATGCATCAAGTGATGCAACTCTGGGGGAACAACTGCTAGGTGGAGCTAATATGTTCAACAAAGGTTTGATTCTTCTTGTTTCTTACATCCGGATTGCCCTGTAGACTTAGAAGTTTTGGTCGGAGTTGTTTATACCCATGCTCGGAACACAAACCAAGGTGGAGATTGAAAGAGTTTGTTTGGTTCTTGTGTAATCAAACTAAATGGAAGATGAATTACCATGAATATTTGGTTGGAAGGTAATTAGTATAAATAAATGTCAAGATAGTATCTTGGTAGGTGAAATTTAGGAAAACCATAAAATGATTTCACATGTTTAACCTTGACAATTTTGACACATAGTGATGTCATGGATGACATCAATAGGATGGATTTATTACTATAAACAGGTAGCTCTTAATTCATTTTCAAAACATCCTCTCACTTGCCTTCTCACCTTCTAGGGCATTTATGTTCTCTTTCTTGTAGTATATCACTTGTATTCTTTGTAGAGTGAAATAAATATTGGTGTAGTTGTTCTCTGGTGGACGTAGGATCATTTTGATCCGAATCACGTTAAATATTGTTTTTCTTCCTTGTTCTTTAATTTCACGTTTCCGCTAACAAATGTTCTGCCAACCTCTCACCTAGAGAATAAATCTCCATTCCAATGTTTACTTGGTAAATTACCCGATTATGACTCCCTACAGATATTTGGTTGTTTATGTTATCCATGGAAAAAACCATACTCCAAAAATAAACTTGAACCAAAATATACCCCAGGTCTATCTCGGATTCTCCTTATCTCATCACTGTCACAAATTGTTTTGATCCACTTTCTGAAAAGGTGTATTTATCCCGTGATGTATATTTTTGCATTTAAAACTTTGTTCTCTAATACTACAATTAAATCAGCTCACCTGGAATGGGAAAAATACCACAATGCCAAATTCTTTAGACCACACACCTAAAATTCCTATAGTTACAGATCTTATCTCTCCATTAGAAATAGAAGCTCGCACAATAACAAATCTTTCGTCATCGTCTGCTCCTTCTCCAGCCAAGTATCAAGGAAACTCATACTCCCAGACCTCATCCAACAATGCATTAGTGGCGGATACACTTCACCTCCTGCACGTTCCCCTTCTCTAGGTAAATTTCCATCTCCCTCATTTCTTATAATTCCCGCTTTTAAAAACCCATTTTCTGTACCTACTGTCCAGTGTCTCCCACCACCACACCTCCCCGCAAATTCACGCACGTCTTTCCTTATAAACACACATAGCAACTCGTCTCCTCTCTTTGTCTATCAACGTCGGAACACCAAACCGTCAACCTACCTGGATCCCCGGCGTGCCCATCCTATCACTGATTTTGAACTCGCTCCTTCACCGCCATAGTGTTCTATTCCTCCTACAGGTGCTTCCACTCGATCCCAAATCAACATAACCAAATCCAAACAAAGTTTTACCTAGCCAAATTGAACCCCACCTTCACACTCACTATTGTCAAACAAGCACAAAACATCCTGGATGACATGATGCGATGAAACAAGAACTTGATGCTTTAATTAAAAACCAGAGCTGGGAACTTGTTCATCCTGGACAAACTAAAAATGTTGTATCATGTAAGTGGCTTTTCATGATAAAGAGAAATGCCGATGGGACCATCGATAGATACAAAGCTCGCCTGGTTGCAAAAGGCTTCACTTAAAGATCAGGTATTGATTTTCACTCCACATTCAGCCCGGTCATCAAGTCCACCATAGTTTGCATCATCCTCTCTGTGGAAATTCATCACAATTGGCACCTTCATCAACTTGATGTCAGTAATGCCTTCCTCCAGGGAAACCTGGATGAGGAAGTGTACATGGAACAACCTCTGGGGTTTACTAGTGATGACAAACCAACACATATATGCCGTCTGTGCAACACAATATATGGCTTGAAGAAGGCTCCTCGCTATTGGTACAATGCTCTCATGGGTTACCTTTCATCCATAGGCTTTGTTAAGACAAAGTAATATGCCTCACTACTTAGTAGACATGGTCTAGGTGACACATTGTTCGTCCTTGTCTATGTCGATGCCATTATTGTCACCGGAAGCAACACTTCAAGTCAATTAGGTTATCATTTCCCTTTCTTCTTAGGTCTCTATTAAATATTTAGGTAACCTTCATTACTTTCTTAGTGTTGAAGTGATACACAACTCTTCATGTTCAATTCTCACCTAAGCAAACTATATAAATAGGATTTTAAATGATGAGCTAATGACCGACTGCAAGAGTGTCAATACACCAATAAGTGCCTCTGACTTACTCACCTTATCTGATGGAACTCACCTGGATGATGCTACATGATATCGTAGAGTGTTGGGTAGGCTTCAATACCTATCATTCACCAGACCCGACATAGCCTACGCGGTAACAAGTTGTCTCAATTCATGCAAGCACCATCAGATCTTCACTGCAAAGATGTGAAGCGAGTTGTCCAATATTTGCGTGGTACCATTCAACTTGGCATACGAGTTACTACCATTAATGACTTCAATATACATGTGTACTCTGATGCGGATTGGGGTGGAGACATCTCTGACAGAGTACCTACAACTGGATGCATCTTTTTTCTTGGTCACAATCCTATTAGTAGTTGGTCCTCAAAGAAACAAAATACCGTCTCACGTTCCTCCATCGAGTCTGAGTATAGGGCGGTGTCTAATAACATTTATGAAACTTTGTGGGTCACCAATATCCTAAATGAGCTTTGTTTTCGAGTACATCATCTACCCACAATCTATTGTGACATTCTTTGAGCCACATTCATGAGCAAGAATCCTGTGCTCCATAGTCGTGTGAAGCATGCTGCAGTGGACTTTCAATTTGCTCGCCACCATGTCAACATCAAAAGGGTTCGTGTTGTTCATGTCCATGGTGCCGATCAAATATCCAACACTCTCAACAAGACACTGCCTAAATCTTCATTTGAGAATAATCTATTCAAGTTAGGCTTAGTGACACATCATATAACTTGAGGGGGTGTATTGGAGCATCAGAAGTCAGTGAAGATTGTAGTTAATGATTAAGTTGGTATTACTGTTTCATTATCCTTGCTTATTTAGGAATCTACATTTACTATATCCGCATATATTATTTGTGTATTTCAGTTAGTTTAGGAGTCATATTAATTCTTTGTAACTCTATTTAATACCTTTAAGCCTTCATTAATAAAGCATCATTTTCCAGAACCTATTGAGTATTTACAATAAGAAAAGTCTGCAAGATGGATAAACATCTTTCAACGACTTAAACTTTATTGTTGGTGTTTCGCTGGATGAAGCTAAAGATGGAGAATGAGATCTTGTTGGATCAGAATCATTTCTACTGCAGCAATGAGAAGAAAGATTAATATCGCCACTGGAAGGAGAGGGAGGGTCGGAACTTGTTGATTCAAGAATCTTACTATGCTCTTCTTCTAATAGCTGAAATATGGACTACTGAATCTTCTTTCTCTCCATTCCACTCTCAGGCTGCTTCTTCATTAAATATAAAATTCCTGCTGACAATCACTCTGGGACTAGTAGTATTATATAGGCTATATGATTTGGAATGAGAACTATAACCAATGAAAATCCATTTCTCAGATTTTTTATCTAGTTTATGACATATATTAACCAAAGAATTGGCTATATAACCAAACACTTTCAAGTGGTTTACTCATGGTTTATGTGCCATCTATGTTTCATATGGAGTTCGATCCAAAATAAATTTACTTGGAGAAACATTCAATAGGTAGAGAGTTGCAGCCACTGTTTCGCCCAAGAAAATGAATAGGAAGTTCCCTTTAATTAAGTAGGCTTTTGGTCATTTCAACCACTGTGCGATTTTTCCGCTTGGCGACTCCATTTTGCCGTGGTGAGTACGGTGTTGTATGCTCCATGTGAATTCCATTCTCATCACAAAATAGATTACAATCATTATATGAAAAGTTCACCACCACGATTTGTGCGAATAGCTTTTATGTTGCAGCCTATTTGCTTCTCTACTAGAGACGTGAACTTCCTGAAATTCTCTAAATCTTCAAATTTGAATTTTAGAAAGTAAGCCCAGCTCATATGGCTATAATCATGAGTAGATTGAAGAAAATAGCGACTCCAACCAAGTGACTAAGTCTTCATCAGTCCATACAAGTCAACATGCACAAGCTCAAGACAACTGCTAGCGCTCCAAGACATTCCTATAGGGAAAGATCTCCTTTGGTTTGTGAATATGCACCTTTCATATAACGCAATCTCACCCACTTTTGGTAAACCAACCACCATTTTCTTTCTAGTCAATAGTTTCAGCCCACTAATGTTCAAATGACCATAGCGAAGATGCCAAAGTTGAGTTTCATTAACACCTTTAGCAACCAACACATTCTTAAAAATATCTTAAAAATTAAGAGGAAATATGTTGTTCTGATTCATTGGCACAATTTTAACACTTTGACAACATTTTCTTGTCACTAACAGTACATGAGTCATTATCAAACAACACAGAACAACTATTCACCATCAAATCGTCCAACACTCAAAAAATTGCAAGCCAAATTAGGAATGAATTGCACATCACACATAAGTTTAGAATTACCATGCGTTGTTTTGATAGCTATGGTACTTCTTCCTTCAACTCATACTTTCTTGTCATCACTGAGTCGAACTTCACTTTTTTTTACTTATCAAGATCTCTAAATAGAGACTTTGTACCAGACATATGATTCGAGCATCTACTATTAATAATCCAAACACCATAAGAATTGTTTGTATTTCGAGAATGATCCATGAACATCTTACTTTCATCCTCAACTTTCTAAGAGAAATCGGCGTGCTTCTGCTCATATTTTTGCTTGGTCTAACAATATGCTTCAGTGTGGCCGGACTTTTTGCAATACCAACATTGAAAGTTACTCTTAGGCTAACGTGACAAATTAAATTGTCCTCTGCTTCTGCCGCTGCCTAGACCTTGCCCACGACATCCGCCTCTACCTCTACAAGAGAAATTTGAGGATTTTTCTTTTGAGAAAGATGGCTCCTCTTTCACCTAGAAAGTCTTTTCTTCAACCTTCTCATGTGATCTGTTTAGCCTATCTTCATGAACTAACAAAGAACCCATTAACTTATCCAATGTATAATTAGATAAATCCTTTGATTTGTTGGGAAAATGCGGATAGACACAACAATATATATGGTAAAAGTAATGGAAATAAAATGGGAAAATAATGACGCCAAGAATTTTACGTGGAAACCCTTCTGAATAAGGGAAAAAACCACGGGCCAAGAGGAGCAACTGATATTTTTACAGTAAGGAATTTTATACTGTGTAGTCACGAATACAATACTCAAAGTGACTACGATAATCTCAAAAGGAAACACTCTTTTGGTTTCCACCTTACTAAAATATCGCTCAAACTCTATTTTTCTTCACAGACTATTTTTCTTCTATAGTCTATGGAATACTTCACTTTGCTCTCAAAATGGTTTTTGTCTCTAACTTGGTGTGTTCTACAAATGAGAAAGAATGTTCTATTTATAGAAGGATAAAACCATGCCTATGTCACTAATGACATAGGTCAATATAACAAAGTCAAAAATGGTTGCAAATCTTACCAATTTTTCAACCACCAAATCTTTTATTTTCAATTCCAATTACTATTCCTTTTTAACAATTTCTTGTAGCAATTGAATAGCAAAAGTTGATCAAAAAATGGGATGGATTCAACAAATCTTCCCCTCCAGTCCCATTTACTGGAAAGAGGTATCTTCATCTTCTTTAGATAGAGCTCATACCTACAAGTTCTTTGTATAACTCAAACTTGTCTTTCGGTATCGTCTTGGTCAGCATATCTGTAGGATTTTCACTTGTGTGGATCTTTTTGACGTAAAATGATTCACTTTTCACTTTCTCACGAATATAATGATATCTGATGTCGATATGTTTTGTTCTTGCATGATACATGGAGTTTTTACTCAAGTCTATTGCACTCTGGCTGTCACAATAGACAATATACTCCATCTGATTTAAACCAAGATCTTGAAAAAATCGCTTTAGCCATATCATCTCCTTGCTGGCTTCAGCAGCTGCAATATACTCAGCTTCAGTTGTAGATAGTGCAACACACTTCTGCAACTTCGACTTCCATGATATAGCTTCCCTTGAAAAAGTAAACAAATATTTAGTAGTGGATTTTTTGTTATCAAGGTCACCTGCCATATTAGAATATGTATAACCTTTCAAGATTTTAATTGATGCTCCAAAACACAAACATTCATCGGAGCTTCCGCTAAGATACCTGAGTATCCACTTCATAGTTTCCCAAAGCTCTTTTCTCGAATTTTCGAGAAATCTGCTGACAACACCAACTACGTGAGCAATATCAAGTCTAGTGCACACCATTGCATACATTAGACTTCTAATGATGGAGAAATATGGATCTTTGGCCATGTTCTCTTTTTCCTTTCTAGTTGTAGGATATATTTTCTTGCTCAACTTCATTTGACCAGTAAGAGGTGTACTAACAGACTTAGCATTCTTCATATTGAAGCGCTCCAGTACACGTTCAATGTACTTTTTCTGGGAAAAATAAATCTTCCTTTCATCTCTGAGACGAGTAATTCTCATGCCCAAAATTTGCTTGGCATGATCCAAGTCTTTCATAGCAAAATACTTATGCAACTCTTTCTTAAGCTCGTCAATCTTAGTATTCTTGCCCACAATCAACATATCATCCACATACAACAACAGGATGATAAAATCATTGTCAAAATTTTTTTGTACAAATATGCAATGATCTGAAGAAGTCTTCTTATAGCCTTGCTCCCCCATAACAGATTCAAACTTCTTGTACCATTGTCTAGGAGCTTGCTTTAAGCCATATAGACTCTTTCTGAGTTTGGACACAAAATTTTTTTGCCCTCAAGTTGTTCCATGTAAATTTTTTTCTTCTAGGTCACCGTGAAGGAAAGCCGTCTTCACATCCATTTGTTCAATCTCTAAATTAAGACTAGTAGCCAAACCTAGAACTGTGCGAATCGAGGACATTTTCACAGCAGGAGAAAATATTTCATCAAAGTCAATACCCTTCCTTTGACCGAATCCCTTAACAGCTAATATAGCTTTGTACCTGGGCTTCAACTTGTGTTATTCAACTTTAACTTTGAACACCCACTTGTTTTTCAAAGATCTCATGCCCTTGGGCAATATTACAAACTCACGAGTGTGGTTCTCATGCAGAGACTTAATCTCATCTTGCATGGCTTCAATCCATTGATCCTTGTGCTCCTCTTCCATGGACTCTTCATAACATTCAGGTTCTCCCCCGTTAGTGAGTAACACATACTCATTGGGTGAATAATGGGAGGAAGGAAACCGCTGTCTTGTGGACCTCTGAAGCAGAATACTTGATTCGTCCACAACTTCATGAGCAACTGGATCATCAATAACAATATCATTGTTATTATCAACATCAACATGTTGATTCTATACATGATTTTGGGCTTCACCATGATTATCAAGCCCAACAACATCATGCACACTTGTGTGAGGAACATCATCATGCTGAACTATACTATCAAAACTTGAAGATTCTACCTCCTCTGCTTTGTCAATATCTTCAATTGTTTGATTCTTCATGAAAATAATATAATGGCTTCTCACAAGTTTCTTTTAAATTGGATCATATATCCTGTAACCAAATTCATCTAGGCTATATCCAATGAAGATGCATTGCCTTGTCTTGACATCTAACTTTGACCTCTCATCTTTTGACACATGTACAAAAGCTTTCCAACCAAATATCTCAAATGGTCATAGGAAAATTACTTTCAATACCAAACACTATTTGGTACATCACTTTGTAAAGCAACAACAGGAGATAGATTAATAACATGTGCAACTGTCAATAAAGCCTCACCCCAAAATGAGTTCGGCAACTTTGCTTTAGAAAGCAAACATCTAACTCTTTCCATCAAGGTACTGTTCATCCTCTCAGCCAAACCATTAAGCTGAGAAGTCTTGGGAGGATTCTTCTGGTGTCTAATACCTTGATACTTGCAGTATTCGTCAAATGATCCATAATATTCACCACCATTATCAGTACGATTACATTTCAGTTTCTTTCCAGTTTCTCTTTCAACTGAAGCCTGAAACTGCTTAAAGACACCTAACACTTTGTCTTTAGTCTTCAAGACATAGACCCAAAGTTTTATCGAGCAATCATCAATGAAAGTGACAAAGTAGAGTGCACCACCCAATGTCTTTGTCTTTATTGGACAACATAAATTAGAGTGCACCAACTCAAGCAACTCTGTCTTTCTCGAAAGAGGGAAGGACTTAAAGGAAACTCTATTTTGTTTACTAGCCAAACAGTGCTCACACTTTTCTAATTTAGCACTTTTGAAATTTGACAAAAAATTCTTCTTAGCTAGAACATTAAGTCCTTTCTCGCTGATGTGACTAAGTCTCTTGTGCCATAACATTGAAGAGATATCGCTCTCAACCGCATTCACCATATCAACACAAGTAGAGGCCATAGTCCAGTATAGACCACGACGTTTGTTACCACGAGCCACAACCAAGGAACCCTTAATGAGCTTCCATTTTCCATCACCGTTAGTACTACCATATCCTTCATCATCTAACACACCAACTTAAATTAGGTGTAAACGAACATCAGGAGCATGTTTCACATTGTTTAAAACTAGTTTAGTTCCAATACTAGTTTCCAAACAAATTATACTAATACTAACCACTCTATAAACAGTCTCATTACCCATACTCAAAGTTCCAAAATCATCAGGAGTATAGGAAGAGAAAAAATCCTTCCTTGATGTCACATGAGATGCGACACCAGTGTCCACAACCCAGCTTGACTCATCACAAGCATATTTATCATATCCGCTTTAAGGACAGTAACAAGATCTTCGGTGGTTACGGTGGCTAGGCAATTTTCATTGCCATCTTCTTTAGTTTCCTCTTTGTTTTTGTTTTCCCTCTTCAACTTCCTGCAGAACTTCTTTGTTGCCCTTTCATGCAACAATGATAACATTTAATATCCTTAAGTCTGCCTCTGGATTTGCTCCTATTTTGTTCTCTATATTGAGAACCACGAGTTTTGTTTCTCCCCCTGGGGCCAGTTATCAGGACATCCGACGAAGAAGAACCTTGAGTATTTGTTCTCATCTCTTCGTTTAAGACACTACTCTTGGCAGAATCCATAGATATCACACCATCCGGAGCAGAATTTGAAAATGAAGTTCTAATTGTTTCCCAAAAGTCTGGTAGGGAACCAAGTAGAAGCAAGTCTTGAATTTCTTCATCAAATTTGATGCCCATAGAAGATAACTGATTCATGATCCCCTAAGAATTATTCGGATGGTTTGTCATCGAAGAACCATCATGATACTTTAAACTCAACATCTGCTTTATTAAGAACATTTTGTTATCGCCAGTTTTCCGAGCATACAAACTTTCAAGATACTCCCGTAGAGTTCGAGCATGTGTTTCCCCAGAAATATGGTTCAACACATTATCGTCGACCAATTGCCTAATGAATCCACAAACCTATATGTGCAACAGATTTCACTCTTCATCTGTTTTATTATCAGTCTTTATAGAGGTAAATACTGGTTTATAAAAATTCTCAACATAAAGCAGATTTTCCATTTTCCCCTTCCAAATGGCATAATTAGCACCATTCAAAGTAACCATTCTACTTGTGTTGACTTCCATCGTTTTTCCCAAAAAATATTGTTATCGCAAATCAAAGTAAATCTTTTCTGATGTGAAAGTTCAGACTGTGCTGCAACCACAGAGCATACTCAGATAAAACCTTGGCTTTGGTACCAGTTTGTTAGGAAAACGCGGATAAACACAACAATATATATGGTAAAAGTAATGGAAAAAAAATGGGAAAATAACAATACTAAGAATTTTACGTGGAAACCATTCTTAATAAGGGAAAAAACCACGAGCCAGGAGGAGCAACTGATATTACTACAATAAAAATTTTTATACTGTGTATTCACGAATACAATACTCAAATTGACTACTACACACTCAAAAAGAACGACACTTTTTTTGTTTCCACTTTACTAAAATATAGCTCACACTCTATTTTTCTTCACAGACTATTTTTCTTCAATAGTCTATGGAATACCTCACTTTGCTCTCAAAATGGGTTTCTCTCTAACTTGGTTTGTTCTACAAATGAGCAAGAATGCTCTATTTATAAAAGGATAAAACCATGCCTATGTCACTAATGATATAGTTAAGTATAGCAAAGCCAAAAATGGTTTCAAATCTTACCAATTTTCCAACCACCAAATCTTTTATTTTCAATTCCAATTACTCTTCCTTTTTAAAAATTTCTTGTAGCAATTGAATAGTAAAAGTTGACCAAAAAATGAAATGGATTCAACAGGATTCGTCGATAGCAGCAACCACATGCTCAAACTTATTGGTTAAAGACCTCAAAACCTTTGCTACAATAGTTTCATAATTAATTTTATCTCCATAAGACTTCATGAGATTAACAATTCTAGCGACTCTAGACATATAGTCTTGCACAGATTCACCATTTTCCATACTCAAAGTTTCAAAATCACGATGCAACGTTTGCAATTTAACTGGAATTACCCTTTTATCTCACTTATACTCCACTTGAAAATTTTCCCAAGCTTCTTTGTATGTCTCCCCTGGTGAAATTCTGGGGGAAGATATGATCATGAAGTTCTTGTTTAAACAGGAACAACGCCTTCGAATCTTTCCTGTGATTTTCCTGGAGTTGTTGTTAGTGGCCTTCATCCGGATATGGAAATCCATTCTCCACCAAGTCCCATAGCTCTTGAGACTAAAAAAGAGTCTTCATTAAGACTCAACAAAATAATAATTCACCCCTTTAAAATTGGAAGAGGCTGAGAGTTTGAATTTGTGTTCACTACCACCTTTATGGATTTCTCTCGTGTTTGTTACAATCTCTGCTTCTCACTCTCTCTTTGACTCCCTGATTAACAAACCAGGCTGCTCGGATACCAAATTGTTAGAAAAAAGAAGAGTAAAAGAAGTAGGCAGACTATAAGAAATAATTTTTTTACTACTTGATTCCACGCTTGTTAAAACAGCCAGACATTGTTCCATAGGCCTACAACTCAATAAATAAATCTAAAAAATAGGAACTAACAAGTAATTGTTAAACATGGGCAAAACACTGAAAACGTGTCCTACTAATATAACTAAAATAGTAAGCAGACAATAAAGAAACTAAGTAAAATTTAATTCCACTAATACTAAAAAACAGGACCATGATAAGATTGTGCACTTGGTTGATTCTTGAAAAATTATTCAACATCAAGTGCGGAATTTGGTGGTTCAACCACTTGCAGCTCATGTAACAAGCTAGTAACAGTAAAAGGAACTTTTATTATCTTTTTCTCATTGAAGATAAAAACAGATACTTATACAAGAGGCTCCTAAGGATCCAAGTCTCCTAACATTTCTAGAATACACAAAGAGAAAGGACACACAAATATATATAACATCTAGTTGTCTATCCTAGTTAAAATCAAAGTAGATTTATCCTTTAAAGGCCCCGCCAAGTTGAGCAGGATTTGTGAACACTGTCAACTTGCTTTTCAGAATCTGATAGCATGCTTTGGGAATAGCTTTAGTAAGGACATCAACTATATGATCATGAGAGGTGCTATACTTTACTATAAAAGCCTTGTCTCGGACCATCTCATGGACAAAATGAAAATCCATTTCCATGTGTTTCTACTTTAGTGGAAGATTGTATATGCAGTCAAATAGGTAGTACTAAGGTTGTCACACCAAAGAATAGGTGCAGGTGAAACAAGCTGGCAGCCAATCACTTTAAGGACCATTTCCATCCACGTGAGTTCACAGGTAGCACACGCAAGTTCTCTATACTCCGATTCAGTACTCGAGCGAGACACAACATTTTTCTTTCTAGATGTCCAAGAAATCAAATGAGAACCAAGATAAAATGAAAAACCTAGTAGTGGATTTGCGATCATCAAGAGAACAATCAAGAAGAATATTGGTAGAAGAACATTTTTATTGATGTCTTTAGATTACATTTAGAAGACTGAATGGAAAACAGAAAGTAGTAAACCCACTAATACATATTCCTAACTCACTAACTTACTCCTAAATAATAGGAATAGATGGATAATAACTAATTGACTAAGTCTTATCTTATAGAAAGCAATAAAAGTAAAAGTAACTACAGTCGAAAAAGGAAATTCCTAACACTCCTCCTTGTTTTGGAAAATGCAAACTGCAAACTCCAAGAAGCTGAAACTTGCTGACTGGTAAAGACTTAGTGAATATATCAGCCAATTGTTCTTCTGTCTTGCAGTAGACAAGAGTTATATCTCCATCTTTTTGCACTTCTCTCAAGAAAAATAATTTGATTTTGAAGTGCTTAGTTCTTCCATGAAACACAGGATTGTTAGATATAACTATTGTTGCGTCATTGTCCACGAACACTTTGATGCTTCCAGTCGGTTCCTTATGCAAATCAACCACAATTTTCTTTAGCCAAAATGCTTGATTTACTGTTGCTACACCTGCCACAAACTCATCTTCAGCAGTAGATTGAGCTACAATATCTCGTTTCTTACAACTCCATGAGAAAATTCAAGAACCAAGAATAAAATAGGACCCTAAAGTACTCTTTGCATCATTCTCGGAACCGCCCCAATCGCTGTCAGAATACCCACAAAGCTTCACAGGTTGACTTTTTTGAAGCTTGACTTCTTAGGTGATGGTTCCTTTTATATATCACACAACTCTTTTGGCTGCCTGCAAATGTACTTCACTAGGACAATGCATCAATCTTTATGAAACACTTACAACATACAATATATCGGGTCTTGTTGCTATATTACACGTTAAACACCCAATGAAACTTCTGAAGTATGTCTCATCCACTTTTTCGGCCGTATCATCTCTAATTTGTTTCTCCTTTTGGTTCATGGGAGAGTAATAATCTCTTTGCAATTTTCCATTTTGAATTTCTTGACAATTTCCTTTGCGTAGTTTTTCTGGCAAACGAAAAACTCATCATTTCCTTGTGTAATTTCCATTCAAAAGAAATATGTCATAAGACCAAGATCTGAAATTTCAAAAGCTTGCATCATATCTTGTTTGAACTCATCAATTAGCTTTTCACTGCTCCCAGTAATCAAAAGGTCATCCACATAAAGAGAAACAACAAGAATCTCACTGCTATTATGTTTAATATACAGTGTGAATTTTGAAAGACTCTTTTCAAAATCAAGACTGAGCAAATAATCATCTATTCAACTATACGAAGCTATTGGTTCCTGTTTTAAGCCATAAAGAGCTTTATGTAGTCGATAGAATTTATCTTCCTTTCCATCAATAACAACGCTTCAGGTTGATCAACATAATTTTATTCTTCAAGAATGCCATTAAGAAATGCTGATTTGATATCCATCTGATGCATTTTCTAGCCACGTTGTGCAGAAATTGTTAAAACCAATCTGATTATGTCAAGCCTAGCAACTGGAGCAAAAGTGTCAGAATAATCTGCATAAAAAATCTGCGCATAACCCTTAACTACAAGTTGCTTTATCCTTGTTGATTGAACCATCAACATTTTGCTTGGTTCGGATACCCACTTTACCCCAATTACTTTTCTTCCTTGAGGTTTGTCAACAAGTTTCCATGTATAATTAATTTGGATCATAAACAGATTCTCCTCCATTGCATTTCTCTACTAGTGATCTCTGACAGCATCTTTAGGGTTAGCAGGTTAACGAATCGCAACATTGCATCTCTCATATATATCAGAGCAATGGAGTTCCCCGAACTGTTGGATCATTGTCCCTTTCATTTAACCACGACCTTGTTTTATAAACGAAATTCCTCGAGTCATCTCAATCCCATTCTTCATTCTCCATGAAGTGGACATATCTGCTGATAAATATCTTCTCACCTTCAGGTTGGAAAATTTTGTATACTTTTGAAACAATACTGTATCCAATAAAAATGTTCGGGGCAGCCTTCTTATCTAGTTTATCACATTTGACCTGAGGTACATAGGTAAAACGAAGACAACCAAACACTTTAAGAAAATGCAGAGGAGGATTGTATCCATACCATGCTTCAAAAAGAGTTTGATCTTTCACAACTTTTGAGGGAAGTCAATTTTGTATGAACACAACTGTATTTGTTGTCTTTGCCCAAAACATCTTCAGCAGATTCTTTTCGTGCAACATACATCTTGCCATCTCCATGATAAATCTGTTTCTTCTCTCACTATCTCCATTTTGTTCTACAGTACAAGAAGCAGTAAGTTGACGTTCAATCCATACTTCTTCTCAAAATAGATCAAACTGATGAGAAGTGAACTCCTTGCAATTGTCAGATCGTAAAATCTGAATTTTGCAGCAACTTTCATTTTCAAAATTCTCTTTCAACTTTCGAAAAATGCTCTTGACCTCTGATTTGTACTTTAAAAAATAAATCCAACATATTCGGGTCAGATCATCAATAAAAATAACATAATAAAGACTACCATTTAGTGAAGGAGTCCTTTGGGGTCCTCAAATATCGGTGTGAACCAGCTGCAGCTTTCTTGTTTTTCTCCAAGTTGCCTTTTGGAATGGAAGTCAACTTTGTTTTCCAAATTGACAAGCCCGACAATTTTTGGAACTGCTCCGAGTTTAGAAAGCTTCTTGACTATCACCAATTATTGTATTTTAAAAAGCTCTTGCTATGATAGTGTCCGAGTCTCTTATGCCATAACTCAGAAGCATTTTCTCTTACTGAACACACCACTTGTTTTTCCTCCAATGGATTTAATGAGAAACTTTTGCCTAACAATTTGACTTTAAACATGTGATGTCTTGAGGATTCCTTGATCAAGCAATATTTTTCTTCGAAATACAATTTGAAACCTTTTTCTAACAATTGACCAACACTTAACAAGTTTTGATCTAAATCTGGTACATATTTTGTACCTCATTGTGTTTCAATTGTAATGGTCCCATTCCTTTTGTCGAAATATAGCCTCCCTAACCTATTCTGACTTTTGTAGCTCCAGTAGGCTTCAAGTATTTAAATAACTCTTTGTCATGAGTCATATGGTTTGTGCATCCTCTATGAATCAGCCAAGCCTCAATTGAAACATTTCTTGCAAAACACGATGCCACAAAGAGTTGATCCTCTTCCTGTTCATTAACAACCTGGGCGTCTGCGTCTTGGTGCTCCAATTTACTCTTGCAAATAATTTCTTCATTCCTAAGTTGGTTTCACTTACTGCATTTAGCATCCGGCCTTTTTCAACATTTATACGACGTGTGCCCATTATTTCCACAATGCTTACAAAGAGGATAGTTTCCTTTACTACTACCTGCTTTTCTTTCGTTATTGTAGCGAGCTGCTCCTTCTCCATTTGTTGGCTGGTTCTTCTTATTGTTTTTATTTTTGTATGTTCCACTCTCTTCATGTTTGGCCTCCAATGCCCCCTCTCTAATTCCATCTTCTCTCATAACCCTCCTTTGTTCCTGAGCCTGCAAAGAATTCAATAAATTCTGCCAAAGTGAGTTTTGACAGATCCTTTGGTGTTCTCCAAAGTGGTAATGGTGGCTTCAAATCTTTTAGGTACATTAACCAGAATATTTTCAATAATACGCGAGTCTTTAAACTCAGAACCAAGTAATCTTACTCTGTTTACTATGGTCATAAGCCTATCAGAGTATTCTTTGATTGTTTTCGATTCTTTCATCTTCTGTAACTCAAAGTCTCTAATGATATTCAACACTTGCATACCTTTGACACCATCATCTCCTTCATATTTTGCGTTGAAATAATCCTAGATGGATTTTGCTGATTTTGGATACATGATATGAGTGAAAATCATTGAAGAGACTGCTGAAAAAAGACATGCCTTGCCTTAGATTTTCTGGTTTTCTTGTCCTTGCTATTTTGAGTTGAGCCATTGTTGGGTTTCTAGGTAGCGGAAGAACTTCATAGTCTTTCTCGATTGCCTCCCAAATATCTAAAGCTTCGAGATAAGCTTCCATCCTCACTGCCCACATGTGAAAATTTTCACCATTGAGTGCATGAGATGCCACTAATGAGAAACTTGAGATTTCTTCTATTTTCAATCTTTTGTTGTTTCTGGTTGTGGTGCTTGAGTCACTTGAAACAATCACTCACAGAAATACCCACAGATCCCGCAAGTTAAAAAATCTCTGACACCAAATGTTGGTAAATTTAACTAGCATGAGTTATTAAAATGCAGAGAAGTCAAGAAGAATATTGGTAGAAAACATTTTATTGATGTCTTCAGATTACATTTATAAGACTTAATGGAAAACAGAAAATAGTAAACCCACTACTAGCATATTCCTATCTCACTAACTTACTCCTAAATAATAGGAATAAAGGGCTAAGAACTAATTGACTAAGTCTAAAAGTGACTGCAGTTGAAAAAACAAATTCCTAACACATTGTATCAGATGCATAGGCAGAAGCTAGTTGGTTGGACAACGAGGGATCTGATTACACAGGAGCATCTTGACACCCATTTTTGGGTATGAATTAAGAGAGGCTGCAACAATATTTGGTATTTTCAAATGAATGGTAACAAGTGTGCTATTAGAACCAGCCAAAGTAGTAGGCACCACATCATCCTGCCCAATGAAAGGAAAAGTACTTTCATAAAAGATAACATGAAGAGAGACATAAAATTAAGAAGTGAGAGGATCAAAACACTTATAACCCTTATGAATCTTATTGCAACCAAGAAAGACATAATCTCCAGAGTGAGGAGATAACTTACCTTTTGTGTAATGATGAAGCCAGGTAAGGCAACCGAAAATTCGCAAACATGAATAATTTGGATGTGTTTTGATTAAAATACTAAAAGGAGATGAATTATCTAATCATGCAGTGAAAATCTGTTGATTGTAAAAACACATTTAGAGAACACTTTAGGCGATAAACTAGTATATTACACAAAGACACTTGACGGCAAAGATTTATGAACGGTAGGATAGGATGCATGAGCTAGTCTTGTATGTCAAATACCAAGGGATGCTACATATGAAGCATAAGAAGATGGTGTTTTGAACACTGGAAGGGAGTACAAATAATTATTTCTCAGCCCTCTATGAAGAATTTCCCTCGTTTCCAAATCTTTTACCAAACAATAGGTAGGAAAAGTTTAACCAAAACTGGCTTAGATGCATTAAAAGAACTAACTGATAGTAAATTTTGAGTGGTGGTAGGAACATGTATAATATTGTCTAGAGTAAATATTTTTTTATTAGAAGTAGAAAGTGAGCCTTGACCTATGTGAGAGATACGCATCTTGGAACCATTACCTAAGGTTACTTCTTCAAGACCTTGGTATTCTGAATGGATGGGGAGATTGTTAAAATCAACCGTAAGATGATGTGTGGTTCCACTACCCATTAACCAATTCTATGTAGGCTGAGTTGAGGTTCTAGCTAAGTTTGATTCAGTTCATCTAGAGATCCTATTACCACTGTTAATTTTGGGTGACTGGAAAACACATGGAATATGACCCTTTCCTTCACAATTATGACAACAATCTCAAATATAACAGACTACAAAAATTGGACCTTAGCGGAGTACAACTTTGAAAGTTGTGGTGTTCATAAGATTGGAAAAATTAAATCCTTGATTAGAAGAATGACCATGACCTCGGCCACCCCTACCTCTACCTTTAACACTACCACGGAAACGTGTGGTAGGAATAAAACTTGGAGTATATTGAGTTGAAGGAGAAATCACATTAAGGGACTCATCCCTTTTCAGTTGTCATTCTTCATAGAAAACATTACATAGAAGTTGGTCTAGATTCAATTGATTATTTGCTATAATGTTATAAGGAACATGTTCACTACCATCAATATGGTGATTAATACCACACCCACAAATCATTGGAAGAAATTGTCTTCCATAGCAAGAAGATTGATGATGTGAGTTTCAAGGCCAATTGATGAGAAAGGTTAGGTGTTGGGGAATAAGTTTCCATTAAGGTGGTTGAAGCAGCAAATGGAGTGTTTGATGTTCTCGGGGGGACTAGAGTCCCCCATTGCTAGTTCAAGTGATCATATTTTTTGCTATAGAGATGAAAAACGAAAAATAAGAATCCTAGCTGGAAGGTTTCTCAAACCACTAGGGCGCCGATTCCATAAAAGAAACTTTTCTTCTTTTTTTCTCATTCAACATGAAAACCAAGACTTATGCAACAGGTTCGAGGATCCAAGTCTCCTAACATTACTATAATACATAAAATGAAAGGATACAAATATATAATACCTCTAGTTATTTATCCTCGTTAGAGTCAAAGTACATTTATCCTTTACAAACATGACTCTTTTCTTTGAAATGATAGACATAAACACCTGAATGTGGTACCCATCAAGAGAATAAACATGCATTGTTTTTTCTTGTTGGATTTTTCCTCGCAAGATTTTTAATGAAGAAACTTAAAATGTGTATTAATACATACATGTACTTCTTTTCTTTCAGAATAATTTTTTCCTAATAAGATTTTAATAAGGCACATTATGTATTAATGAACAACCCAATAAAAGGATTATAAAATCAGATAATTTAGTGGATTTCAAGGTTTCTTATTTTTATTAGTGAAACCAATATCCAAATGATTTCCCTATTTATTATTAGTAAAATCAAATGTAATATTGTTGCTTTTCTATATATTGGACTCTCTTGTCCTATGCGGATTACATAAAAACTATGAAGAAATCAGGTATAGCATTTGATTTTCATTTGTGCGCATCTATGATTTTATTTGATTATATACTTTCATTCTACAGAAAAGAGTAAAAAATCCTTACATACTATGTGTGAGATTATATATCATATTAATCTAAATCTAATCAGATAACCTATGTAACCCATAAGAAAAAGCTTAGTTCTTTTCATGTAGCGGAAGTTAAAGAGTAGGATGAACCACTACTGAAATTTACTGATCGATGATGATTATCATAATATGTTGGAGCAACCTTCTATAACATATTATGATTTCTAAATTCTCTATATTATAAATGCAATGCATGTTTAAATAAACATTATTAAGAGTTATTTATTACCCTAATCATCCTTAAATTACCCTTTATAAGTGGACTCAAATTCCTACATCTCCCACTCACACATAATGGGAGTTCTTTTCGAACTTGAGAAAGAAAATATCTCTTCATCGCCTAAATTATTCATATAGGTAAGTAGTCCATCTTACCAACATACTATGAGAGGTAAGCACCATACATCTTTTAGGAGTATATAACCTCCTATCAAGCGCAATTAGCAATAGATCATAAAGTATGCAGTCCCATGATGAGTGGTAGATTTGCACTCATTAAAGGTCCACTAAGCGCAATAATTGATGTTCTCAATGCCTAAATTTATCCTTTTTAATCAAAATTGTTTATTTGCATCTATTAAGGCAATTGGAATAGGCATGGACTGAAGCTTGAAACAATGTTCGAAAATGCAAAAGACGTGCGCAATGAACATTATTGATCACCTAACATGAAGGATCAATCTCCGACTAAGCATGAACTTTCCCAAAATGACAGTGCATAACACTTTTTCTACCAAAGAGTGTTGGCTAACTTCATTAATAAAGCCGTTGCACCGAATGAGAAAGGCGGACCTGATGTACATCGCTCAAAGTGACACTGTGCAAGGCAAAAACTTAATGCTCGAAAGACAAATCAAGGTTATATTAAGTGATTCACTGAACGAGAAAGGCTGAATCAATCGAGTTAGCTAACTAATGTTCAACACCTAAAACCTAGAGCATTACAAGGCAAGCTGAGGAGCAGGGGCGATTCGCCGAGCGAGTTTGGTGAGATCGGCTAATGTTATCGTGTTGGTTGCGAAGTTGATTTTGGGCCAAATTTTGGGAAAATATAAATAGCCCAAAGGATAGAGTTTTGAGAGAGTTCAATTAGAGAGTGAACTACTGAGTTAAAGGAGAATGTTTTGAGTGAGAACACTTCAAATTTTAGAACAATTTTTCTAGTCTGCTTAGAATCTTACAATTTGAAGCCTGAATTCGATGATTTGAAGTTAAATCAAAAGTTGGTTTAGTCTTATTGCTTGATTACTTGTTACCATGACCACTTTCATGGAAGGTATACCTTCTTTACTTTTTGTGATGGTGGCTTAAACCCCAAGATCTAGGAGTGTTCTAATGGGGTTGGGTGTTAATTTAATGTTGTGGATATTGTGCTATGCTCTATTTTGTTTTAGTTCATACATTAGTTTGGTCTAATTATCATAGGGTTAACTTAAGGGTTAATGTTGCAAACTGAATTCCTAAATTAGATTAATTAGAGTGGATAATTAGTTTAATACTTGAAAGTTTAGGTTTGATGTCTGTGATTTTCTTGAAAGAGAGGTCATGGGTCCCCTATCCTTGAAATAGAGAATAGATTAAGGTAATGAGTTGTTTAGAAATGACATAAGATGAGACAGAAAGGAGATTCTAGGCATAGATGATGTGAGATCGAAATATGATTAGCATAATCAAAGATGGATTAGATTATTTATATATGTTTATCATTATAGAGCAGCACAATCACTCCTATGTGACATTGATATCAAATTCCCGCACCCCTAGATGTCCTGTTAACTCTTGATTTTATTCAGATTTTAGTTTGGATGTGATTATTCTCAACAAAAGATTTATATTAAGTTGGTAGTACCATCCACCCAATTGTTCTTACTAGTACAAACGAGCTGGTTTAATGTCCAAATCATCGATAAAGAATTCTCCAACATATACCATTTGATGTGGGATTCAACCCCGTCTCTTCATTGGATTTTTTACTTACTACGATCGCAGACTCTTTAATTGGTTTTAGAGGGTGGTTTAAGCGTTATAAGAAATGGTGCCACTGTCGTGGAATGGTGGTTGAGAATCTTAATTGGAAAATTAGATTTTTAATTTGCTTTATTTGTAGTAAAGATATTGTTTTGTGTTGTTGCTGGCATATTTGCAGGTTGACATAAATGAGTGACTATGGGAGTGACAATGATAGACTTCAAAATGACAATATGAGTGAAATAAATGACATGCCCATTAATGTAACTCAAACCACGGGAGTAATTTGGATACCTCCTACAATTGGGAGGATGGTATTTCACATCATTAGAACTATGATCCAATTGCTCCATATGAAAGGAATTTTGGGGGTCTAGTTTGTGATGATCCCCATGATCACCTTATGAATTTCAAGGAGGTGTGTTAACTTTTTGTATTTAAATATCTCACAAGAATCCATAAGGTTGTGACTATTCCCTTTCTATATAGCGAGTGATGCTACGAGATGGCTGACAGAGTTGCCAAATGATTCTATTAATTCGGATTGAGCTAACGGAGGGGTTCTTAGAACAATTCTTTCCACTATTGAGTAAGGTTAAACTTCGTCTCCAAATCCAAAATTTCAAAAGTTTTGGAGGTGAGCCCCCGCATAAAACATGGTTGAAGTTTAAGAAATTACTCTTGCACTGTCCAAAGCATGTTGTTTTAGAAAATTTGCTGTTGCAATACTTTTATTGGAGACTTGATTTAGTCAATAAAAGTGTGGTTGATCAATTATTCCATGGTGTATTGATGAGACAACTTTACGATGTAGCTTCATTTTTTTAGATGATATGAATAAGGTCAATCGAGAAAGGCACACTGATTTCACGTACAAGGACACTTAATTAAATACTAAGTGCAAACGTCCGTTAGTTAGTAATGTAACACAACTAAGTGAGTTGGGGTCGAATCCCACTGGGAGTGGGTATTTGAGAATTAATAGAGAAGCATGAATATGTTCAAGTCAATCATAGGTAAAACTATTTATGAATAAAAGCATTGTTCAAGTTTGGGGTGACACAAATGCCAAATATCAAGGGGTTTTGGTTGTAATTAACAACTACAACAACAAATAACACAAAAATAGCAAGTATAGAGAAGAGTTGTGGGGATGTGATTGTATTATGGGCTAAGGTAGACAAATGGGTAATTGCAATTAATAGTGGAATACATGTAAATCGGCGAATAATCTAGACTTTAGTGAGGAAATACACTCTCTCGAATAATTTACCCCGAATTAAATGGATTTCTCTCAAAAACCAATAAGCAAAACTTAAGAATAACCTTCCCTTAAGTCTATTCACTCTCTCGAGCTGAATGTGTGGAAAAAGGATTAGGATTCACTCTCTCGAGATGAAACCACGACAACCCAATACACATAGACCAAAAAATCACTAATCTTGGTTTTAAAACGTCTCTCTCGAGCAACCCAAAAATACGAAGGTAGAGTTGCATTTACAACTACAACCCTTTAGATTATGCCACAATTACTGAGTCAAATAACTTATAAAGAACAGTTACACTACCAATTAGCAATATCTAGTAGCTAAATCAAACGATAATCAGATAATCAGACTCCAAGAATTGGGGTTTTTGCTAGACATCATAAAAGGTACAAATTGTTACCACATTGTGTTTCCATGAATTGAGTAAGATTAATATTGTATTTACAGAGGTCTAAGATGAAGAATTTTCAACACCCACTTCCAGTTTCTCAGAAATGAGTATCTTCAAAGCTAAGGAAATATTGTCTCAATACTCTTAGTTCTAACCTCTCAAATTTGAAAACTAAATAATAATGAATAGATTCCAAAAAAAAACTCTGATATTGAATAATTTCCTCTATTAAGAATTTAAAATGTATCTATAGTCGCCAAAATATGTTGTGAAGGACACCATGTAGCGCAATAAGTAAGGATCGCTGATCAACTTGGCGATCTCTCCTTTGGTCAATTCCATCGCCTTTTTGTTTTGACCTTCAGCATCTTCAAGTTCTATAATTTTGGGCGATATAGCACTGCATCACTGATAATAAAGCCGTAAATGAGTCCAAATCATGGACTCATCAACACCCGCAACATAAACTTTTGCTTATCCTCAAGTAAAACTCAAGTTCAATAGTTCAAAAAGGATGCCTTAAATAGTGCTACACAAGATTCAATCATAAATGCACACAGAAGACTCAACTTACTCATACAACGATCATTGTGCACTTAAAGATTCAAGTTCTGACTCACCATTATATAAGAATCTCAAGCTCATAATACTTGCTTCAAATGCAAGTTCAAGATTAACAAAGGTACTCAAATTCCCTCACACAAAGAATGATTTCGTATTCACACACAATGGTTCAAAATTTATAGCTCCAGAATCAAATGCAACACTCAAGCTCACAAAGATGAACACAATGCATGACTTCAACTATGGTTTTACCGATTTGTCCAATCAACCTTTATTTCGTCTCGCTCAAGATCATAAAGGTCTTTCCAAGGCTTGTAATGGGGCTGAGTGCGAAGGTGTGGTCATTTAGGATCAATGGTTGTAATCCTCATGAAATGTGGTGTGAAAAACACTTCCTTCCTTTTCTTCATCCTTTTCATTTGTGCTCATAAATCATCCTATTTATCATCTTCCATGGACTATTGGAGACCCCATTTTCTTTGCACTTTCACAACTTTATTCGACAACTTTTTCGTTTATTTTCTTTTTCATTAACACCAATGTCAAACAAGTCTCCACACTTTTACTAATGTGCAATGTTCATCACAAGAAACTCATTTGTTACTTGTATAGTCACAACGAGATTCAAAAGTTCACATATTGTCTATGCAACTTCATTTGCTCTCATCTTAGATGCACATTCATTTTTGTTTGATTATGAGCACTATTCAAGTCATCGGTATTGATCAATACCGATACTCAAATTTGCAAGAGAACATCCACATTAAAACATAAGCAAGTGGTGATCGAATTTTTTCGAAAAAGTCAAAAATCATTTGCAATGAAAAACAAGGATCCATAAGCTTAATCATCCATAAACCAGTATAAAACGTAATTATATCTCATAACCAAATATATAAACAAGACAAGAGTGTCAGAAAAGATCAAAAAAGGCGGGCCTCACCCCAAAACAAATAAAACTCAATTGTTCTCAAATATAAAAAATATAATAACCACAAGTCAAAATAAGGTAAGACATAGAGATAGGTAAAAAAGGGATCCTATCAACACAGTTGCTTTATTTGTCTAGGCATCAGTTCTCGGAGACAGCTCAAGAGAAATAATAGCTACACTAGCATCAGCCAAGGGTGTATCCACCAAAGAAGCCTGCACAACTGCATCTACATGGAAACCTTAGTATGAGTGAGGCGCTCATACGAAGCTTCCTCAACAACCCCCAACATCTGCTCTCCCATCTCTACCTCAAACTCGGGATGAACTGTATCCTCAACTCTAACCTCATCTACGGTGGTAGCGGATGCATATCTGTTACATTTGGGATCTCCAATGTCTTGAAATCATGGACATATCGGTGGACTTCAACTGATCACATCACTCCTCAACGCAACAATAGTGGCCTTTAAAGCTGTCACCTCCTTGGTGGCCCCTCGGCCACGTTCACACACCGCTATCCTTGCTATTAGGGCATCAATAATAGCGCTCAATGGTGTCATAACATCAGCTAGAGTAGTCTAAATCATGCTCAGGATAGATTCCTCGAGTCTGGTAGCCCAAGTATTGGTAGAATGGGAATGTTGTCCCATTCAAAGTAATGAAGCCTGAGTGATCCAGGTTTGAGAAATAGCGACAACAGCTCTAGGAGGTAGTGCAGCAGCAGAAGAACCTGGAGTGTCAGACGGAACAACAATAGAAGTACCTGAAGACCTAGGAGTCGGAGTAGTAAAATATACCTTGTAGGTGTTGTCTCAGAATCTATGACCGGTGAATAATCCACCGAGCTGCTTTCTTCTTCTTCTCAACCTCATCCTTTAAATACTCTACCTCGACCCTTTAGATTTCAGTAGAAAATATGGGAACCACCTCCATATCCTTCTTCTCATTTCTAGGAACTTGAGCGCATCTGCAAAGCTCAGTGATCAACATTGGGAAGGGAAGTAAAGTCTGTCGCTGCTTGGCCCTCATGGACATCTCCTGCCCAACAATCATGCCCAAATTAATTTTCTCTTGTGAAATGGTCGCGTCAAGAAACCCGCCTTCGAGTGTCGGACAACAAACTCATTATGGGATGGCATCACAGTACTGCTGATAAAGACAAACCAGTACCTCGCCACTACATATATGTCTCTTTTTCCTACGAAACTCCAGCCTTTAGCCACCTTGGAGTGCCACCACATGTAAGAGGGGCGAGCAAACATTCATTCCCTTCAAAGACTTAGTCTTCATCATGTATTGATGACCGTCAGCTATGTTATTAGTTCACTCCAAAACCTCATTTATAGTAGTGTTGTGACACAACATTTTCTTGCCCCGAACAACTACATGATCACGTAGTTTTAATGCCGCTGCTCACCCTTTAGAAAATTCATAATCTTTGGATACCTGCCGATAACCCCACCAGTTGACAAACTCTTCTCCTCAATGATTGTTCTCAGCCTCTCAGTCTTTAATATATTCATCGACTTGGAAAAGGACCCTGTACAGGAGGTGTGGGACTACATCCTGCTCTACAATCGGAGGAGAAGTGGCAGTGGGCTGAGGATTCCTAATCCTAGACAGATTGTTCATCCTTTTAGACAGCAACTCTACCCTTTATGTTGCTACTAACTCATCATCTTCAAAATCTACAGTTTGAGGCTCATGATGCTCACCCTCACTCTCAGAAGTAGTGAGAAGAGTAGAATAGATCCCGTCACTATAAAAGTTGGCCTTTAGTGACACTACTGCCTTTTATTTTCCTTTGCCTTTCCCACTAGTTGTGGAAAGCTTGGTGGCCTTGCCCCTGGATGTAGCTGTATCCTCATTTATTATAATACCCTTAGCCTTCTTCTGGGGTCGCAAGTCCCTACAAGTAACCATTGCTCTACCATTTCTGCAAAATCGTCAAAAAGAGTTAGCAATCCTTCAATCAAAAGCGTAGAAAAATTTGTGTTGACAGAGTTGCCGAATAGGTCGGCGAGTCATCGAGTAACTTTGGCGAGCTAGGTAAGGCTGGCCAAAAGGATTGAATCAATATTCTCAGAACATTAAGCAAGTGGGTGATGACAACATTCGACTATGAAGGATTAGCCTACCGGAAGTTACAATGCAATTTAAGCTATAGACGTGCAGACAAAAGACGATGAAAAAGACTTTCAGCGAGTCACCGAGTGCCTTTGGCTACCTAAAGCTTCTTTCTAAAATTGATAGAATAAAGCTTCACATATAGTATGAAATTAAAGGTGAGATGGGGGACCTTCAGCGAACTGTCGAGTGGTTCGGCGAGCTCGACCGAGCTGGCCAAATGACCTAATGTTCCTGCTTACAACCCAACTTCTCGAAAAACCCCGCAACCCCCAAAAATAAATCAAATAATGAACAATCCAAATTAAAACAAGATCCACCAAACCCATTATCCCTGGATACTTAGTCTTCTCCTAGTTTCACCAAATTTGGCCATTTGATGACTTTTTCACTCAAGAATGACGTCAACTGTTCTATTAATTGGGAAAAAATTTGCCATTTGACATAACTACGGTTTACTTAGACTTCACTCGACTAGACCCAACAACATGCAAGCACATTTTAAGGAACAAAATTATGGGAACTAACATTAAAGACATTACAGACAAGATTATCAAATTAAAATAGGCAATCAAACATTCTAATCTTATTAGAGAGGCCCAACACATGAAAACATGATAAAATCATTTACGTAAGAGTACAATTTTGATTAAAATAAACTCGGGGTTTGTAAAAACAACCTTTGATGCAAAATAATAAAGATTGAAACGGTAGGCAAAAAAGTAATCCCAATTTGGGCTCAAACCAATGACTAAAGTACACTACAATGCAAAAATACAAAAACTAATGTGCGGGTGTGAGTTTAGAAAGTTCAAAAGTAAGGAAAAGTGAAAGAGTTTGAGGTTTACACCTTTGGCCTTTAAAAACCATCTAGTTCTTGACCATTCGACGACATTAGTTGTGCTCGTCGACCCACTCGACGATAAGCCAAGTAGTCACTTACCTTGACAAATTTTATAGGACCTTTAGTTGATATGATGGTCTAAACAATGGATTAGATCGCGATCACCAACCTGATCAGCGATTCACCCTTAATTTCCTGAGTCTGCCGAGTTTTACAGACTCTAATTTTAAGTTGTCTTGAGTCCAACGAGAGTCAAGGTCAGGGTTGCCAACCTCTTTGGCGATGCGCTGACGGGACGTTTAGCTCGCCGACCTGCACTTCTCAGACACTTTGAACCCTTTGACCTTCTTATTCAACACACCATAATTTATGAAATAAAAATGAGGCGACATACACTTAGGCTTCCTCCCAAGAAGCACCTTAGTTAATGTTGTGGCACGCCACAATTCCAAAGTTAAACCTCATTCTTGGGGTTAGCCAGAATATCACTAGGCAAACCCCTTTGCTGTATGGGGTTCAAATGAGACGAGATATGACCCATTTGAGCCACAAACTTCTTTATCGACAATGAATTGGAGTTAACATTTTGTCTAAGGGTTGACACATCTTCTTTCATTTTTTTAAAAATCTTGTCTGACCCCTCAACTTTATTGTGGAGACGAGAGAGAATATCCTCAAAGTGGCCACCTTTCAAATCCTATAGCTTTTGGTTCTCAAGGGTGGCACATACCGATTTTTCACCCCATTATTCAAATTTTGATTATGGTTACTCCATTCTCGATCCCAATCTTTACACCCTTCATCAATATTCCAACCTTAGTTACCACTCTGCCTCGATTATTTTGAACGATACCCGCAACCTTGGTTGCTAGGAACTTCACCTCTTCATTATACAAGGCCTCGAACTTTGACTCATCTGGATTAGCACAATCGAGACCCATGACATTGACACTTCGATCACCAACTCTCATGACATTTCTAGACAAATGTCAAGTTGTTTCATGATTTTGGCCATGTTCTGGTCCCTCTCTTGGTCTTTTTCCATGTGTTCCTTGGTCAATTTTAACATGAAAGGGAGACTTGATTTTCATGGGTATACCACACCTTGTTTATGGTAGTCATGTCATCCAAGAGTTGAGCCGCTTTCACATAAGATTGTTGCATCAAACCTCCCGGAGAAAGTTGGTCAGCAACACCCTTGTTTACCCAGCCTAGGCTCCAGTAATAACACTTCAACAACACATTATCAGGAAAGACAGGAGTTGGGCACTAGAGCACCAACTTCTTGAATCACATCCAAGTTTCAGGAATTGACTCGCTCTCTAGAGGCTTAAAGTTGTGAATGCTTTCCCGAAGAGTCATCATCTTTGAAGGAGGGAAACATCACACAGTAAGGTGATTGATTCACGTGGCAATTTATCCTGCCACTTACATTCTTCTCCCATCAAAGAGAATAGAAACAATTTCAACCGGACAAATTGTTAAGATATATACTTCAAGTAAAACGGTCCGCAAACATCCACAAAATTTCTAAGATGCTCATGGGCATCCTCATGAGCCAAACCACTGAACATCATGTTTAATTACAAAAGGTGCAACATAGTACTGTGATGTGTAACACTGCATTTCCTTTGGCCGGAGGCAAGCGAATGACACAAAAAATGTCACGACCGGGGAGTACCCCCTAGACGTAACCGGATTCTTTGTCCTCGAAGAGGCCTTACACTAGCCCTTAGCATATATAATTGCACATCATACGTACGTAAAATGCGGAAAAATTAAAACTTTACGTATTAAGTTTACTTAGACTTCTCATTTATCCATATATGAAGTTTACTTAGACTTCTTATGTAACAACATAGTCTATTATTGTTTCACACATAACCATCTATTAGAGAATTAAAAAGTTTGAGATATAGACCTTACACTATTACAATATGACCTTACACTATTACAATATGTTTCATATAGAACTTATAACAAAGTATCAAAGATAAGAAATGAACAATTGTCTTAGACATAGTCAAATAGATAGAACTAGAATAGTGGCATCATCCTCGGACTTGAGGACTCACCAATAACTTTGGAACTATCCAAATCTTCCTTGAAATGGCCTCGAAGCTCTTCAATGACCTAAACCTACATTATTGTAGAATTAGATAGAATATGGGTTAGTACAAACCACATTTACTATGTATGGATATATGGAAGTAAAACATTTGAAACCATTCACAAAGGGACATTTTAGTATAAACATGCCAAGTTCATTTTAAAAGACTTTATGCACAATCCAATAGCATATAGAAGTCCAAAGTCACAACATCATTATGACATGCATATCCATATACAAGAATAACATCATAACCAAGCCATATCAACATTTCATCAAAGAATTACAAGACCCTTACTCACAATCGCCATACCAGCCTACTAGCTCAATGCTCAAGTGAAGCCCCATAACCCCACATAAACCAAGTAAACTAGTAAAGAGACCATAAGCAACACCTTATCATCATATAACATCATATCATGTATAGTTATAATCATACATAGCAATTTAGACCAATACCATGTTCATCAAATGAAACCAATATCATATAAGATCAACATTATAGAACCACATTTTGCATTTCATTCATAAATATAAGTACATAAGAACATCCTCCTAGGATTCCCCTCAAGACCAGCTTGTGCAATGCATAGGTAAAGTCCCATACCCTTACATACCCTAATAAGAACCCCTTAAGTCACCCTAGTTAGTGTTCATCTTTATTACTTTCATTCATTCATTCATTTTACTTTCAGGAACATTCGCCTTAACCGAGAACAGACCATGTGAGCTAAACATGGAATGCGGTGTCATGAAACCCTACACCGAACGAAGGTGCTCTACTTGCCAAGGTAGAACAATATATTAACATATCATTTTAGGTAGATCTACTAGCTAGTCTTCCTATGGAGTCACATAGTTAAGGAACTAGGAGATTAGTATTGTGAACCCTCATTATGCATATTTGCATTATAGTCTCTATCTCATGAGAACCTTAGTGAACCTACCTTCCCTCATTGGGAAGGGCAAGTTTCATATCTTGTTCGCTCGGTGCCAAGCTAAAGTCCCTTTTTGAAATGTCTTTAAGACATCCGTAACATTAGTTTGCAATATAGGACTTAGGGACTAACCCCTTATATAATAATGACCATAGCTCTTTAGGTATAGAATGAGAACTTCCTTTCATCACAACCCAATGTTTAGTGAGATCATCATATCATAGTCATAATAATAAGGGACACAAGAGAATCACTTTCAATCCTGCATGATCATACCCCTATAAAGATATCACATTCAACACAATCATAACAAGCCATTATATTCATCATATCATCATCTTCCTATTGTATTCACATATTCATACTTCAATTGAATGTCACCATCAAGAATAAACCAACATGATTGAAGTAAAGTACTCATGATCTGAAAAAGTCTTACCAATGGACTCCTTGAAACTCCTTCAAGACTTCACCACCAATTTCACAATACTTATCTAACAATCCAATCATCAACATCGTATAGTAGTAAACTAAACAATACTACATAAAACTACATCATCCCTAATCATCAATCGACCTAATTCATATATAAGGTTAGGATAAAAGGGACATTCATGGATCTTCAAGAAATAGAGCAAAAACCTAATGAAAACCTGATACAAGGTAGTCCATGAAGATATCATATAATCAACACCAATATAACAACTCATATACTCATCATCTTCAAGCAATTTCTCAAAAAAGATCCAAGATTTATGGAATTTATGTAAGAACATGAATCCAATGAAATCTCAACTAAATAACATAAATTAAACATTATTATAAACATAAAAATCCCAATTAATCCTAATTCGTGATAATTTATCAGAAATTTCAAGTTTAGAAAGAGACCCATGTACAGAGATAAACCTTGATTTTTAGGAGATTTAGAAATCAACTTTGAATGGACCTCTTGGGGAAAGGAATCCCAAGAGTGAAGAATGCATACCTTGATGAAGACTTCATCCACGAATTTGAGAAGAAAAGTTGAGAACTTGGTCTTCTTCTCCAAGCTTCCAAAGATCTTCAATGAAGTTGACTGGAGAGAGAATTTAGAGAGAAGTGAGAGTGATTTGGGGAATTGATCTGGGTGGGTAAAAATGACTTAAAACTGACCCTAAATCAATATATAACCCTCCCATAAAATACCCAAAATACGCCTCACTTAATTGGGTCTTTTTGTGAAGTTAAATTGACTAAAAAACGCGCGATCAGATCTGGTTCATGGTTGCGCGTCGTGGGGGCACCTCCAAATCTTTTTTCTAGAAGTCGTCTTGAGGCAGTGGCTAAATCATAGATAAAGGAGTTGGCTAGAATTACTCAAGGATTATGGCATGAGTATTCTTTACCACCCAGGTAAGGCTAATGTGGTTGCTGATTCTTTATGCAGGTTATCAATGGGAGTACCACTTATGTTGAGTTCAAAGATGAGTAAGTATTTTTGTAAGGTTTTAATAATTTCACTTATTTATTTTTTTTACATTCAGATAAGTATATATCTATATCTATTACAACGTTTTCATTAAATTATTTGTTGTTCAACTATATTAAATATATCTATGTCATTAGTCGACAGGAGATTTCAAGTTTAGGCCTTAGGGCATGAAGTTGTGCCTCGTTAAGGCCCCGCATCGAGAGGCACTTTTTGCCTTCCAAGTGTTGTCTGTGTGGCGCATGATGACCGTCACATCTAGGCTAGTTGCAGGCTACTTTGGCAGCCTCCTTGCCAATGTTTGGATCCTCATCAAGGACCCTTTGGGTCCTCGTCAAGGACCCTTTGGGTGGTCCTTGGGGAGTCGTAACTACAAATTTTGACAATAAAAACATTATTTTACCTATTTAAAGTACTTTTACAAGTTTTAGACTTCATACGATACTCCCAAACCTTCACAAAATCTAAGGACGTCTACTTGTTTGATTTCGCTAGTTTTCGAGCGTTAAGGTCATCTAGACTCTAATATTTCTAAATCAAGTTTATTACATTAGTGTAGGTATAGAAACATCATTTTAATCATTATTTAATAGGTGAGGCACTAGTCTAAGTCATAGAACTTCTGGGGTGTTACAAATACCTCCCACAAGATGGGGGTCATTAGCATTGGGCTCATTGACATTATTGAGATTCCAGATGTCATCTTGATGACCTACTTGGCTTCCATTGCATCCGTTCAAACTCATACATCGTATTTCAACACACAAACAAGAAAAACAAAACTAAAAATTAACTGAGTATAAGTATGACTAAAAAGAATAAAATTCAACTTAACTAAAAATTCTGAAGTAACATCACCCACCGGCAGCGGCGCCATTTTGAGTTCACGTATCATAATACTTCATAAAATACTAAGTGAAAACGATCGTTAGTCAGTAATATAACCCAAGTAAGTGTGTTGGAATATTACAGGGAATGCTACATATTTGAAAATCAATAGAGAAGCATGAATATGTTCAAGTCAATCATAGGTAAAAACATTTACGAATAAAAGCATTGTTCAAGTTTGAGGTGACACAAGAGCCAAATATCATGGTAATTTGGTTGTAATTAACCACTACAACAACAAATAACACAAAAATAACAAGTATAGAGAAGAGTTATTGAGATATGATTGGGTTATGAGCTAAGGTAGACGAATGTGTAATTGCAATCAATAGTGAATATCTGTAAAACAGTGAATAAGCTAGAATTTAGTGGGAATAAAATTTCTCTCTAACAATTTACCCCGAATCAAATTTGTTTTTCTCGAACACACATAAGCAGCAACTAAGAACAACTTTAGCTTTAGTCCATTCACACTCTAGTGTTGAATATATGGAAAAGGGTCTAGGATTCACTCTCTCGAGATGAATCCACGATAACCCAATACCCATATACTATTAAATCAGTAATCTTGGTTTTAAAACCTTTCTCTCTCTGGAGCAAGCAAAAAACACGAAGGTAGAGTTATATTTTAAACTACAAACCTTTATATTAAGCCGCAATTACTGAATGAAATCACTTAGAATCATCAATTACACTATCAATTAACAATACCAAAGAACAAAATCAACCCATAATCAGATAATCACACCCCAAGAATTGGAGTTTTAGTTAGACATCATAAAAAGGTAGAAACTGTTACCAAATTGTGTTTCCATCAACTGGTAAGATTAATATTGTCTTCAAAGAGGTCTAAGATTAAGAGTCTTCAATACCCACTTCAAATTACTCAGAAATAAAATTCTTCAAATCTTTAAAGCTAATGAAATATTGTCTTAATACACTCACTTCTAAGCTCTCAAACTTGAAACTCAACAATAGTGAAAATTACATTAAAAAAAACTCTAATATTGAGTAATTTCCTATATTAAGAATCAAAAAATGTATTTATAGTCACCAAAAATCTGTTGTGAAGGACTATTCGACACAATAAGTTGGGATCGCCGATCCACTCGACGAACTGTCCTTTGGTCAATTCCATTTCCTTTTTGCTTTGTCCTTCTCCATTTTCAAGTTCTATAACTTTTGGCGATATAGCAGTACATCTCAGAATCATTCCGCGAATCGCCAACTTGATTTTCTCCTTCAGAGCATGCTGCACAGGAATATTAGGCGAGACCGTGGCCATTCGGCGACTGGCATTATGGTTTAGGCGATCCTCACAACTTCTTTTCTTTATTCTTTTAGCTGCCTCATTCCTTTTTCTCATAAGAGTCCATACTTTGTTCCTCAACCCAAATACTTGAAAATCAAGGATTTCCATTAGTTATTGACACAAAATATGCATTTGAAGACACTAAATTTGTTAAAATAATGTTTTAAATGAGTCCAAATAATGTACTCGTCACACACTAGGGAGGACCAAGCACCTACAGGTGGGATTGTGCATAGAAAAAGTCGAGATGCACCATGAAAAAGATGAAAAAATGGCTAAAAAGACTACCCAAATTGATTTGTTATCAAAAATGTTATAGGAGGTGGAACTAAGTTAGTGAATGTTGTTGGAACCAATAGTTCCCAGTGCCCAAAAGATGCCAAATTCGAGGTATTATACAATGAAAACATTCAATACTTGGGAAATCAAGTGGGGGGGGGGGGTTCTCAAAACAATTATCAATGTGAATGTAGGAACCAAGGTTGGAACAATGATAGATATATTGGTTGGAAAGGTTGGTAGGGTTGAAATTTGAGAATAGGGAAATGGACAAAAATAGATACGTGCCTCCCTAAGATCGTCTATGTTCAAAAGATCCTCCCCATTTCGTCTATATCCTTTTGATTAGAATCTTATCTAACGAAGGCCAACGTCAAAACCCGCCTTGTTCCTACTTGACAAGCCAAGGAGGTAAGTAATGAGAAAAGGATTAAACAACCAAGATTTAGTTAAATTTAGTTGTTATCTAATGGCCGGACCTAAATCAATTGGTGCAAGGGCTAATACCTTATTCAATTGATGCGAGGGCTAATATGGGGATAACTTAAGGGTTAATAAAGCACACAGCTGCAGTAGACTAAGTTGCGTTGTGAAATCCCCTACTTGGAGGATCAATCATCACGTACACCAAGGCTATAAACCTTGCATATCAAACTGTAGGATAGAATTACTATTATTAGGAATATTGCGTTAAAAGCTTGTGGGGAACACATATTTCTCCAGTTTTCGTCTCATATTTATATCTCAAATTGCAAATCCTATTTACTTGTTACTGAATGATTCAAATCAACAAACTATTTCTTACTCACCCCTTTTTGTTACTTTTCTCGAACATAGTTTGACTAAACACAAATAATTATAAGTTATCTTAAGTCTAAACCGTATTTCCTCGTGGGATCAACCCTAACCTGAAAGTTAGGTTCTTTATTTGGCAATGACAACTTATACTTCTTTCAGGAGGTATAATTTGGGTGTATCATATTTTGGTGCCACCACTGGAGAATACAACTTTTAGATCAAACTAACTTCATTATTGAACTTTACTCTAGTATTTCCTGATTCAACATTTTTGTTGTGTTTTTTAATTTTTACACTCATACCTCTAGTGTATGCCAAGTACACGGAGTCAAGGCAATACCTTGACTCCTTACAATCAAGAATTGAGGAGAACATTGAGAAGAATGTTTGGAAGAGGAATAAATCTTGAGGTACACAATGATCCCATCAGAGGAGGTCAAGGGTAAGGAACTATTATTTGACCTCTTGGAGTTGTAAATGTGTCCGCTCAGGTTCAGGATGATCATCTAATCAAAAATGCAAAAATGGTGCAAACCAACTAGAACCAAGAGTTTGAGATAAATACATAGTTGGATATGATTTGGTAGAGTCAACCGAGGCTATGTTCTTCCTCCACTACCTCTGGGACATTCATTTATGATGACCAATAGTCTCATGCAAATGCTACATCAAGAGGGTTGTTTATTGGGTTACCTCCGGAAGATCGATATGCTCACATGACTAAATTGAAAAATGTCTGAGTAGTGTGGGACGACCAAATTTAGGCATGGATGTAATAGGTATGAGAGTATTCCCTCTATTATTAACAGGTGCTACTGCAGTGTGGCATTCTAAGCTACCATACAATTCAATCTATACATGCACCACATGTACAATTTCTTCATGGCGAGATATTTTCAGGTTTCCATGAAGTTGATCTAAAGGATAAACTAAACAACATTGTGGCACTACCTCAAGAGTCAGTAAGTATTTTGTGGGATAGATTCACTTAATTTATGAGGATTGTGCCAAACCAGTACATAGATGATGAGTCATTGAAAGAGCACTTTTGCAGAGGACATGATGATAATGGAAATACTGTGTTGGATACTATTGCTGGATGATCTTATGGGGAATGCAACTTTGAGGAGATTGTTGAAAAAACTTGATGGATCTCCAAGAATAATAAAGCATGGTGCACTAGAAAGGAAACTACTGGTAGAAGAACATTTGCTGCGCAAATTGCACCAAGTAAATCAAATGGTGATATTTGTGAGGAGATAGCCCAAATGAGGACCTAAATTGGCTTTGTATTTAAGAATGCCAGTGAAAGTGCATGGAAGTTGAGTGCTCTAAAGTATCAACCTAGAGTTCCTCCACGGCCGATTGATGAGTACTTTTATGAGGATGATACAAATTTGGTGAATTAGTCGATTGGGGGGGGTGTATTCTGAACAAAACCCCATGGTCCCAATTCGGATAATGGGCACCAAGGTCGAGACAATGGTAACTACAACTGTTATGGATGCTATATTTAGGATGGGAACTTCAACAATGATAAAAACTACAACCAGAATAAGTATGACAATAGAAGTGAGAAAAGTGGTCCTTATGTTCCACCGTGTTATAGAGAGGCTTGCAGAAGTATGACTCGCATTGAAGATATGATGCAAAAGACAATGAAGACAATTGAAGTGACATGTGACAATGTGAAGGAGATGCATACTGATTTATCTTGAATTGGTTAGAAAATTGACTCCCATGCCATATCGATTAAGTAACTTGAGCAACAATTAGTTAGTTGTTTGCAGCAGTGAACCGATGTTAGCCAGGAACACTTCCTAGCAACACCATCCATAATTCAAAAAATAATGGTCATTGCATGGCAGTCACTACATGCGAAGGAAAAGAAACTATAAATCTCCCCATAACAACTGAGGTGGGAAGAGTGAAAGAAAAAGGTTAGGTTACTGAGGATATGAAAGTTGATGCAGAAAAGGAAGTTAAGATGACCCAAAAAGTTGTTCCCGTGCCTAGACCTCACCTCCCTCCCACAAAGGTTGGTGAAAAGGAATGAAGAGGGAAAATATCAAAGGTTCACCACTATTTTGAAGCGGCGGTCCATAAATGTCTCGTTAATAACATATTTTGAACAATTGTATGGGTATGCAAAGTTCATGAAGATTTGGTTACCAAAAAGTGGGCTATCAATCTTTTGAGAATGAAGAAAAGTTGCAACATTGTAGTTCCATTGCTACTAGGTCACTTGTGCAACTGAAGGATGATCCTGGAGATTTCACCATTCCTTATACAATTGGGATATTGCATTGTGAAAAATCTTTGTATGACTTTGGTTCAAATATTAGCTTAATGCTATTGTCGATCTATAAAAAGTTGGATTTAGGAGCTCCAAAGCCGACTATGATGCATTTACTTATGGTGGAATATAAATGTGAAGAGGCCTACTAGGTGTGCATTGGTTGATATAGAGAGAGGGAAAATGAACTTTCAATTAAAAATAAGGAGGTAAATTTAACATATGCCATCTTATGAAGCATAAAAGTGATCTTAAGTCTTTATTAGTGGTCAATCATACTGTGGATCAAGAATTAGAAGAGTCCATTGAATAGATAATAGGTGTTGAGGCACTAGAAGTTGTGATGATAAATTTTGATAGTGATGGAATTGATGACTATGATGAGATAGTTACTTTGCTTGATGGATCCTAATTTCATTTCAAACCAAAGCTATTGAAATGAACCATGAAGAATCGAGACACCCCACCAGCAAAACCATCCGTTGATGCGCCTCCGAAACTAGAAGTTAAGGTTCTTCCATAGCACTTGCGGTATGTATTCTTAGGAGAAAATGCACTTTGCATGTTACTATTGCTGCAGGCTTGAGTGAAGGGAAAATAAAGGCTTTGATATTGGCATTGAAGCGGTTTAAAAGTTCTATATGAGAGAATATTGTAGACATTATTGGTATCCCATTGGGCATTTGTTCTCAGAAATTAATGCCATGCCGGACAACAAGACAAGTATTGAAAATCAAAGGAGACGGAATCCCACAATGCAAGAGGCTGTGAAAAAAGAAGATCATTAAGTTCTTAGGTGCTGGAGTTATATATCCTATGCATACCAAACAAATGAGGAATCAATACGATTCCCAATGCTAAGAACGAGATTGTCCTAATGAGGCTGATAACTAACTGGAGAGAGAATATGGACTAACGTATGCTAAATGTATGGACTAAAAAGTACCACTACCCAATGTCGTTCATAGACCAAATGCTAGATCATCTCGCTAGAAAGGGTTGGTATTGTTTTCTAGATGGGTATTCGAGCTTTAATCGGATCTCCACAACTCTAGAAGACCAAGAGAAGACGACTTTCACTTGTCCTTATAGGATCTTCGTGTTCAAGAGAATGCCATTTGGGTTATGTAATTCTCCCACGACCTTTCAAAGATGCATGATGTCTATATTTTTTGATATGGTGGAGGACACGATAGTGGTATTTATGGATGACTTCTTTGTAGTTGGTGATTCATTTGGCTAAGGTGCTTAAATGGTGGAAAGATTTCAATATTGTGCTCAATTGGAAAAAAATGCCACTTTATGGTGAAAGAGGGTATGCTTCTGGGTTATCAAATTTTCCAGAAAGGTAATGAAGTGGATAGAGCTAGTAATAGAAAAACTTCCACTACACATATTTGTAAAGGGTGTTAGAAGTTTTCTCGGGCATGCAGGTATCTACCGGAGGTTTATAAAAGATTTCTATCAAATTGCACACACATTATACAAGTTACTCGAGAAGGAGTGTAAGTTTGAGTTTGATGATGCTTATCTGAAAGAATTTGGGTAGTTGAAAGAGAAGGTAGTGTTTGCAACTATCATTATTTCACCGGATTGGGGACAACCATTTGAAGTGATGTATGATGCAAGTAGGGTAGCTCTTGGTGTAGTATTAAGGCAGAGGTGAGAGAAAATTCTTGATCCTATTTACTATGCAAGCAGAGCTTCAAATGTTTCACAAAAGAACTACAATATGAGTAAATATGAAGTACTTGTCGTGGTTTTCACATTTGAGAAGTTAAGATCCTCTTTGTTTTGTACTAAGTTTATTGTGTATACTGATCATTCTATATTGAGGTATCTTAAAGATAATAAAGATTCAAAACCGAGATTGATTCGATGTGTGTTATTGTTGCAACAGTTCAACTTTTAGGTGAAATATATGAAAGGAACAAAAAATTAGGTTGCCGATCACTTATCCAGATTAGAGAAGGAAGCTATGATCAAGCTTGATGATGGAGTTGAGATTAATAATGCATTACCTGATGATCAGGTATTGGATTCTTCTTATAACCTTATCCCTTGGTTAGTAGACTTTACTAATCATTATGCAAGTGATTTGGTGCCGTTGAACTTTTCATTCCACCAAAGGAGAAAGCAGGTGTTTGATGTGGAATTTTTTTGGAAAAGCCTTACTTGTTTTGTGTTTGTGCTGATGGGATTATTCGTCGTTGTGTGCCCGAGGTTGAGATGATGAATATAGTAGAGGTATGTCATTCCTCTCCTGTTTAGGCGCACCATAGTGGTATCCAAACTACCCATAAGATTTTGTAGTGTGGGTATTACTGGCCTACCATCCACCAAGATGCTCATGAGTTTGCCAAGTCTTGTGATCTTTGCCAGCGTGGAGGAATTTCAAGGAAACAAGAACTACCAATGAACCCAATAATGGTGATTGATATTTTTGATGTTTGGGGTCTTGACTTCATGTGTCCGTTTGTGAGTTTGAAAGGGATAAAGTATATCCTTTTAATGGTTGACTGTGTATCTATATGGGTAGAAGAAATTGCACTTTCAAACAATGAAAAAAATAGTGTCACCACATTCCTCAAAAAGAACATCTCCTCCAGATTTGGTACACCAAAGGCAATCATTAGCGATGTAGGTTCTCAATTTTGTAATAAGTTGTTCACGGAGTTGCTTGAGAAGTATAATGTTCCCCACGACGTAGCAACTCATTTTCATCCACAGTCAAGTGGGAAAGTTGAAGTATCAAATCAGCGATAAAGCAAATCCTTGTGAAGACTAGAAATGCTAAGAAAAGTGATAGTTCAACAAGTCTTGATGATGCTCTAAGGGATTATCACGCTGCATTCAAAACTCCTATAGGTATGTCCCCTTACAAACTTGTATATGGGTAGTATTATCATTTGCTTGTTGAGCTAGAGCACAAAGCGATGTGGGCACTCAAGAAGCTTTATTTGGATTGGGGTGCCGCATAGAGTCAAAAAGTGAATGAGATGACTATGTACCATGACCAAAAGATCTACAAGTTCTAATTTGCTCCCGATGATCAGACGCTATTATTCAACTCAAGGTTGCACTTTTTTCTTGGAAAACTCATGTTCAAGTGGATCAGGACATTTTAAGTAACTCAAGTATTCCCATATGGAGCAGTTGAACTCGAAAACTAGGAAGGAATGAGGTTCAAGGTGAACGGTCATCGGATAAAGATCTACTTAAGGAAAATTGAGGAGTGTCAATGAGGTGATAAAGAGATGGGGTCTTGATGAAGTCTGATTAATCATGGGGTCTGCCTCATACTGCGACGTTGAATCAAGCGCTACTTGGGAGGCAACCCAATATGTAAAGTCTAGCAATCTTAGGAGTTTTTGTTTATTTGACTTATCTTTGGTTGTTGTTTCTTAGTTATATATGTAGTGTTTCTTTTATTAGATTTTAGCGATTGGATAGACTAGGATACAATAGGGTTCGAGTCAAAAAAGAGCCTAGAAAATTTTAAAAGGAACACCTAATGTTTGGTAAGTGTGTAGTACTAAAATCTTGAAAAACAGTCATAGGTGCATGGGTCTAGGTTCCCAACAAACGACGGACCATCAATGGTATCCGTAGACCCATGTATGTTTTTCAAAATTAACACAGTGACAGAGAGAACCACGGAGCCTATCCACAGACCTTCAATTCAACGACAGATCGTCCACGGGGTTTCATCAATCCAAACTAGGGATAAAAGTTGACCCGACCTGGACCCTCTTTTAAATAAAACCCTTCATCATTAAACATCCCCCATTTCTCTCTTTCTTCCTCAACCGTTACAACTCTAAAAAATAACCACCCTTACATATTCCCAATCGTCTACCTAACAAAATTACTCCCCTAATTACTCCGTTTTCTTTCCATACATCTTAAAGACCCCCTTCCATTTCTTTTTTCCTATTATCTCCCAAAATTTTATCTTTTCACCTTTCTTCCTCTCTCTCACAAGTAGAATGATTCGAGTTTGGTGTCAACCTTTTTTTTAAGGAACAAGGGATTCACGGAATTACACACACAACTCTGAACTTGTCATTGATATAAATTGAATCACGAAATTGAACTTGACCTTATGTGCAAATTGCTTATTTAAAATCTGTAATATTAGTTCTAATACACCCTTTGGGCGATGCTATCGTGAATGTGTTTAAAAGTTAAACTGAACTATGAAAACTATATATATAGTTAGATTTCTTTACTTAAGGTTTGAATGACTTAATAGTTCGAACGAGTAAAGTGCATAATTGAAGCCTTAGGAATGATATAATACTATATAAATTTGTTGAAATGCATATTCTAAATGTTACATGTGTGTTGTCATTCATAGTTGATGTGTTCCTGATGAAACTCTATATATACATGTAGCCATACTGGTCGATGCCCATGACCCACAGACCGTTAATAAACCTACGGTCCGTGGTCTGATATCTGTCGTTTCACAATTGCAAAACAGTGGCTTAATGCTGAACCATAACATGGAGTACGGTCTGTCGTTTGATCGAGGGACCGTTCAACATGACCGTGGTTCCGACCTGAGAGACCATAATGTGGCATCCTAACGTTGTTGGTGGGGGATCGACAGTCTATAGGTACCCACCGCAAATCCCAAAAAATGCATTGTCTAGATTTTTTAATAATTTTTTTGTGTAAGTCCTAATAGTGTTCTATAAATTTTTCTTGGGTATTTTGGAGTCCTTTGGTAACTAATTAGAACTCGCAAGGTGAAATGGCGCCAAAAAAGAAAACCATCTACTAAAGGAAAATCAATTCCAAATGTGTCGCACCATATTGCCACATACTCGATGAGTCCAGTGGGGACGAGTATGTCTTGGAGACCACCATAGGCTCCCTCACTGCCCTATTGACCACGAGGCATAGGAATAGGCATGTCATATCATCGAGTGATGATTTTTAGGTAACTACCCCCAGTCTGAGGAGGGGCCCCTACTAACATGAGAGTTGTAGTCCAACCCCGAGTCGCAATCCAATTCTAGTTCCAGTATACATCCACTTTTGCCTAACATGCCACTAGCATAGGGGAAATGTACAACCCCCCGTATTACAATTGAGTCGTTGCCCATCTCCATAGAGCCAACATATGGTGTGTTGAGGGGCGATTTCAGATTTACTTCGATGGGAAGTCTCTTAATGAACACCATTCGTGCACCACTCCAGCAGCACAAGTGTGACTAGATGGCCGAAAATCTAAGCTGATACAATGAGGAGATGATGTGGGATTTTTATGCCTCATATGAGATCATGGTTAAATATGTTTTACGACCACTTGCCAAGGCTTTGGCTCATCCGGCTCCACTGACCGCAATGGTGTGGGGCATCCCTATAGATATTTATGAGTCAACCATCCGCCATTTTATTTACAGCTCGTCATATTCTTAGTCTATCAATATGGTGAAGTACGACAACGATATGGGGATAGTTCAGGCCGAGCATTTCGAGACTCCGATTAGATGGATCCATTACTTCGTTGGGTGGCGTGAAACATAAAGAAGGAGGGAGAAAACACTGAGTGGGTAAAGCTTTCTGCACTACCGTCATCATCTAATATAAATGTCCAGTACAAAAGTGGACAATGTCGTCACTTGGGATCGTGCGGTGATGCTTGCTGCACTACTGGTAGGGCTAAATATTGATTTTTCTCGGATCATTCTTTTAGAAGGGCATTCCATAAGAATACTAGTTTTACCTTTCCATGCATGACCTTTTTCTTGTGAAGAGAGTCTACTGTGCCGATCTGGCATTGTGATAGGTGGTTGAGGTGACTAAGACTGTTGACGTTGGGTTAATACGGGATGACACAAACCCCGCTACCCCTTGTCGGAGTAAACCAATTGAAGTTCCTCCTTTGGGTACTGATTTAATTCAAGATGTTGAGTAGGTTGTAGTGGCACAAGCTGATGAAACTTCTGTACGTGCCACTATGGCCGAGGCACATACTCTCCTTCCACTACTATCATTTAGGATGCGAGCTCTTAATGAGACACTTTCTCTTCGAGGACCATTCTAGTACATCTATCCCAAATCTAGAAATTGGAGACTCAGATCTCCATGCTACTTCCACATATGCGACCATGGATGCAGAGGTCCATAGAGAAGGACGAGGCGCGCATGGAGAGAATCATGGAAGCGAAGATTCAGGTGGTCCATAAGATGTTGTATGCACTCGAGCTGAGGGTGTTGGAGAGGCCTAGGCCAACTATGGATATTACTACTTTCAAGACAGATTTGTCTAGGTCCCACTCTAATGTTGATGTTCTTCTAGCTCAAGTTGAGGATTTCCTCGAGACCGTACTTGTGGTAGAGGCAGATGATTTTGTGCTGAGAGCTTATTTGGTGATGATATTAAGGCACCTGACCCTTCTCAATGAGGCTTGACGGGCACAAAAGAGAGAGAGGCAGCAATTGGAGGCAATCGACTCACTTATTGATGAGGAGGTGCGACAATGAAGGACCCATGAGATAAGTGTTAGTCCATCCAGATAGAGGGGCATTAGTGATGGTGATCCCATTCTTGATGAGGGTGCTATTGAGGGCGTCACTACTACTAATCAAACGGTTTTCAGGAAGCCGAACCCACCTGGTTCATGATGGGTCTTCAGCGCATATGCGCCACATGTTTGATTCACCCTTTGTTTTTTTTTGTTTTATTATGCACTAAGGGAAATGACACCATTTTTTCATGGGGGTGGAGTGAATGGGTTTTGAGTGGTAGGGTGAAGTTTGAGTAACCCAACTCATAATCCTCCCTTGTGGTTTCTTGTGTGTGTTCTTTTTTTTCAAAGGAACTGTTTATATTTCTGTCGTACTAGCATGTTTAGTAGTGTATAAGTGTAGAAGTAGATTGAAAGAATAAAATCATGATGGCATAAGAGCATGAAAATTGATTCCTGTCTAAAATTTTGAAATTTGCTAGATCTATATGCTTAATGAGTTGAATGTGTTAGATCTTCATGTGAAATGATAGGAATCAGTATCATAGCATGGCTTAATCTAGCATTTGAACTAGGTGCTTGAATAATTCGATAATGTGCCAAGTGCGTGTGAGGTGATTTTGTATGTTCATGAAGTATGTGCCAGTAAAGAACTTGCCTTTTTTGTCCTGTTCAGATAATCTAGCTAGGAACTGGGAAATGATCATAGGCCCATGTTCAAATAAGTCCAATTAAGCCTAAAAAAAGATCCAACCAAAAGAAATAAATGCTCCTTTCCATCCAAATGTTTAAGCCTAATGAATACTACTTCTTTGAGTACACCTAATTCACCTTCCCTAAAAATTTATTTCGGCCCTAGTCCCTCATAGGACATTGTGCACCTTAACATAGGCCAAAAGCCTATGTTGAGGGTTTCCTATTCAATGTTTACCTTAATCTCAACCTTTTATTTGACCTAGGACATCGCGCACCTCAGCTCATGCAAAATACATAAGTTGAGGGTGACTATGAAAAAATAATGAAATAAAATGATATGAGAAGAGTTGTGTGTAAAAGAAGAAAAAGATAAAAAAAAAAGGTGTGCCTGAATTCAAAAGAAACAAAAAGAGTGATAATGATGCTTAATAACAAAAAATAAAGAACTTAAACAAATATAAAAGCTAAAAAGAAGAATGAAAAAGTCGAAGAATAAGTTAAGGAAAAGAGCAGAAAATAACCAAATGTCAAAATTGGTTGATAAAAGAGGCAAATAGCTAATGTAATGTCAAGGAGGACAGAAAGGTCACTAAAAATATCCAAATATATCCTACGTGACCCTGATATTACGTTAAAATCTAAGAAAGGCATATAGTGATCCTAGTGACCAGTCTTGAGAGTCTATGAAACGAATTTAAAGGCAAACATATGGTTTTGAGCACTAACTCTATTTGAATTCACTTCTAAGCGTGTGATTGTACCGAATCTCTAAGTTAAATTATCAGATATTGAGTGAAAAAGGATTTGTTGTGGTAGGGGCGCTAGTTACATTGTTGGAAAGTTGGTATCTTGGTGATTGTTGAAAGTGTATGTGGTGATATCTATTGGTTTGTCTATGTCATGTTTTGATTCGCATGAGTTAGCTTATTTACTATAAACTGAAATATTTGTACTAAGTGAAATAATTGATTGGGAAAGCCATGTGATTGCTTGAGTTTGTATGTTTTGTTCTACGTGATAGTCATTTAGAGTTCAGTGTGTCTCTTGAGGACACATAACAATTTTAAGTTGAGGGTATTGATATACCCTGTGTTAAACGGTATTTTTGATGCATTTCACTTGGAGTTTGTGTTAGTCATAGGAATTTTGTTATTAGATATGATGGTGCTTCATGTAACAGTTGAATCAGACAAGGGCTAAAAATGGCAGAAATAGAATTGACAGAGCCCAACCACGGACCATCATTGATCCATAGGGTGGGAGTCATAGATGTGAGTTTAAGAAGTCTGACTAAGTGAGGAACCACAGAGGCAAACGAAGCCCCATAGCTTCAATGACATCCTACATAACCACCATTTTAATCAGAGAGTTGAGTTCTAGTACTTGACCCGTTACCATAGCTTGAATGATACTTACATTACTCATGAAAGAAAGTGTCTCTACAGTATCCCAAGTAGAACGGACTAAACCAAAGAAGTGATGGGAGCTAGACTAGTGCGTTATGTGGCTATGCCACTCAAAAACAATGTTAATTCAACATTCAGAAACCACTACTTGGGGGTACATTCAAGCTCAAATAAAACACGGTGTATCAGATTCACACTTTGGGCAATTAACTGGTCTCCCTCATTAAAACCCGCAAGTGCATATAAAAAATTTCTTAGAAATAAGTGACACTTATATTTCCACTAGGGAATTTTTTGATACATGAGATTGAATCTATTTCCATTCACTCTTGGGGGAAATAAGGCGATGGTTTTTCTCAAAGCCATAAAACACTATAACAACATTGGATGATCCTGCTCGCAAATTCTTTATCAGATTCTTTTCTTACGGTAAAACCACAAAATTGAAAAGTGAAATCTAGAGCTTCATGTACATAGGGGGAGAGAATATATATCAAGCATGTGACAAGTCGAAATCCTTGTTTATTAGTTTACCACATCATCATCAACACAATGCGGGTCTAGTACACACTTCCATTCAGGGCCTCGAATCAAATTTAAAGTTCTTCCCAACTCTATAGCAGGTTGATATGCCTTCAAAAAGACGTATGATGAGTTGTTTGTACTATTGTTTAATATTTCTGAAGGAAACACATAATGGAATGGAGGCCGTGCAAGACCTATTGTACAAAAGACTACTGAAAAATTGGAGGTTAATGTGCTACCTATTTTAACTACACAAATATTCTCAAGTAAAACATAATGAACACATATTTTAGCATAATTCCACTAGGGAAACAATAGGCTTTAGTAAATGTAGTACAACTGCCTAAGGGTGCTGCGAAGTATATGGTGGAAGTAAACATGTTACTAGGTGTTATGGGTTATGGTTCAAATCCAAATTGAGTGATATACATAGCAAATTCACAAAGAGGTGGAGGAGAACATAAATATGACAACACATGCGATCCAACTTGGAGGAATCATTCCAACTACTCGTAGGGGTAGAAATCATACTTAGAATCACAATAAACACATTCCTCAAGCTACTGGGCACCAATATCAACAACCAAATCAAGGTAATAAGAAAAATGCCCTTAATGGAACATGAGAGCTGATGAAATTTAAAGAACATCATGGCATAGTAGGCTTAAGTGAATGCGAATATGGATAAAATTGTAGCAGACTTAAGAAACAACTAGTTTGTTACTTAGAACTTGGAGAAGTAATTTGGACAGTTTGCTAGTGCACAAACCTCATGTCCGCTTGGAGTACTTTTGGTAACAAACCCAAAACAGGTCAAAGATTTGGTGTAACACCCCTAGTCTATTAGGCCAACTAGGGCTAATTATAAGGGCAACAAGCCAAGACTTGAGGGCAAGATCCAAGGCAGGCCAAGGACGCCCAAGCTTGCCAAGGCACTTCCCACCTTGATAGAATCCTTGACGGCTCGTAGTGGACACCACAGATCGTGGTGCCCATGGTGGTGAGGCAGTAGTTCACCAAGGCTGCCTTAAATTAGGATTTCCTTCACGGGCCACTTCACATCAAATGCTGAAGACCACGACTCGTGGGAAGGCTCGTGGTGAGCCTTCTACTCAAAGAGTCTAAGTCAAGGTGCCCTAACCACTGGTCCATGACCATGAGCAGGACCATGACCAATGGTGATGACCATGGCCTGTGGTGCCTCTCGTGAGGCCCACACACTAGGCTGTCAAGTAACGATAACTTGGGACTTTGCAATCTAAGTTAGATTGAAGTGAGGTCATTTTCCATAGGCGTAGTACACCTACATAAATTATTTTAACCCTTTAAACTCACAATTCAAGACATTATTTCCAATTACTAAAAGAATCCCAAAGTTCATCTTCTCAAATATTTCTCTCTCTAGAACTTGAAAATGAAGAAAGAGTTGGAGCTAGGGGCAAGATAAAGTCTCCATTCCTCATGGTTTTTGAGATTTATTATAAATGTATGATGGATTTTAATCCATGAACCCTTTGATCCATGGACCCCATGCTTTCCCCAAATTAGAAGAAGAATATTCACAATTCAAGTTAGGGTTTCTTATAATATTATGGGTATTGATCCAATTGAATGGATTAGGATTTTTTATGATTGAATTGATATAATTATATGTTTTTAGGCTGCATTTACATATACTCAGTCCTAACCCATGCCTAGAAAGATGAAATTGATGTAGTTGGATTTTATGCTATAAAAGAGGAAATTAAGGAATTAGAGGTAATCTTCTAGGATTGATTAAACACATTGTAGATTGATCGAGAATTTAGTATATAGACATGATGTGGGGAGACTAATGTATGCATGATGAATCATGATTAGTAATGCTTGAGATGGGGTTTTTATGATGATTTGGGGCTATATGATGAAGTATGATTATATTGCTCAAAATTGAAGCATATAGACGTGAAGTGCTTAAGAGTACGACATATAAACATGAATTGATTGATATCAAGTATATATGATGAACTATTACTTATAGGATTTGATATCAGAATTATCTTGAGACAAAGGCACGATAAAAAATGATAATAAGTAGGTCTTTGAGACTAAAGCTAATGTGATGAATGTTGATTTGTAGATAAGATTGTTGCGGAAGGATTTACCCAAATATTTATATCATTAATGTATGAAATTATGTATGCCTTTATGAAATCTATATAATGCTTTAAGGATGCTTTGAGAGCGAAGTGTCAATGATTTTGATATTGTTGTTGTGTTGATCAAAAGTCTATTTTCATGAACACGTAATTAACATGATGGGAAAGGTTTCTCACATATAATGATTCTAGGTTGAAAGTCTTGCTAACCTAAAATGAATCTAAGTCAAGGACTATGAGATGAAAGGAGACTTGAAGTGACTCACCAAGACCTTCATATAAGAGGGATGTGAGGTGATTTCCATATTTCTAAGCAAATAAACATGAGGTGATTACCCATGTTGTGATATGATGAACATAAGGTGATTACCATGTCATGTAATGAAGAGTGTCAGGTGAATACCCTTAATATGTAACTTCGGAAGCAAGGCAAAAGGTGAATATTTATTAGCCTTTATTGCCGATCATGGAGGCGAATATCTATGATCCTCATAAAATAATGTTGACTCGAATACCAATATCATATAATGATGGACATGGAGGTGAATAGGTATGATACTTATACAATGATGTGGAGGCGAATACCTATATCATATGATGTGGGTAATGGAGGTGAATACCTATATTCCCTAAAATAGACATGGAGGTGAATACCTTTAACCATACTAAGGCAAGACGTCAATATCCATTAACCATTTTAATACGCATAAAGGTGAATCCCCATGTCTTGAAAGTAAAGAAAGAATAATGTGAATTATGAACTATAAGAATGAATAGTTTGGATTGTAGCTTGAATGTCCTTGCACTATTTGTATGACTAGAGTGATTTCACTTGTCTATAAAATATAAGCTAAAAGATTAGAAAGATATATAAGGAGATTACGTGTTAACCTATACTTGCATGCTATGATGAGTAAGACTAGTGAAGTATTATTCATGTATTGATTAAGTATACTTTAAGGTTACTTATGAAGTAACCCTTTTTTGTTATGATCATTTACATGCATTGATTATGCTTATGACTAATGATGTTATCACTCATGATTATGGATTATATATTATGTTGGTTAATGCTTGTGTCATGCTTATGTTGATGATTTATGCTTACATGTTTGTACTAGTGCATACCCTTGCCTACATTCTTATTAAAGGTAGTGTCCAACAATAACGACATCCATCCACCTGGCTAGAATCATAGTAGAGAAAGATTTGATGTTTGATTGAGTCCTCGTACATTTGAGGATTTAACCACCATGTCCTTATGTATTTCATTTTATGTTTAGAACTATTGCATGGGCTGTGTCCCAAAGATATTCACGTTCTAAATGGGCTGACAAGTGTAACTGACTTTCACTTTGTTTTCTAAAACTTTGATGTTATGAAAAATGTTTTATATTTCCACTCATTTCTACTATCTTATATTATGGTTGGCTTGTACGAGGACTCTCGAGGTTTTGTACGCGTTGTTGAATCTAGGGGGTACCCCTGGGTCGTGATAAAATTGGTGTTAGAGCACAAGGTTTAGAATGATTTTAGGATGTCTCAAAACTACATTAAGTAGATCTTTGTTCATAAGTGTAAAACACACCACATTTATGAATGAGAGACTACTAGATGCTTAGAAAACTTCTTTTTTTCATTACTCTAAGTCATGCCATAGAGATTAATTGTATAAGATTTTTCTCCTAAACCTGACCCAATGGTGTGTTGAGGATATGGATACTACAAGGGCTAATGCTAGAAGAATTGAAGAAGACAATGTGGATCAAGAAGCTCCTCCATAAGCCCTGGTTGATCCTATGGGTGCGAATGTGACTAATGTTGAGTTTAGGTATGCTATTTCAAGTGTTGGTTCAAGCAATGATGACAAAAGACAATAGAGAGGTGGTAGCCCCATGAACCCAATTGTGGGTATGTCTGCATCAAGAGTGAGGGACTTTATGAAGATGATCCCTCAAGAATTTAATGGGTCAAAAGTTGAGGAAGATACTCAAGAGCTTATAGATGAGGTCTATAAGTTACTTGCAATTATGAGAGTGACTCCGGTAGAAAAGGTTGAATCGTCCGCTAACCAATTGAAACGTGTTTCTTATGTTTGGTATGACCAATGGAAAGAGGCAAGGCTGGTAGAAATAGGTCCCATAGAGTGGGAAGTGTTTAATTTCATGTTTCTTGATAAGTCCTTTCCCCTTGGGATGAGGGAAGCAAAGGTGCAACAGTTCACTAACCTTCGTCAAGGAAGTATGAGTGTGAATGAGTATGCCTTAAAGTTCACTCAATTGTCTAAGTATACTCCAATGATTGTGGCATATCCTAGGTCTAAGATGAATTAATTTGTGATGGGTATATTAGAATGTTGTACGACTATGCTTGTTAGTGAAATGGATATTGCTCATCTTATTACTCATGCCCAATGAGTTGAGGAGGAGAAACTTAAAGAGAAAGGTAGGGAGAAAATAGGTACATATTTGACGATGAAAATTCCCGCCATGCAAGGTCCAATGGATATGGTCTTCCTAATTATAAACAAAACTTCCCCAGGCAAGGGACCTCAAATACTCCTAAGCTCAATCAATAAAGGGTGTCTATCTCTAAGTCTCTAGGTGATGGTAGTGGGTTTCTATTTCTAGGGAGTGATAAGTATGATAGAAAACGTGTTTGTGAATGACTATAGGTTCTAATGTTTTTTTTGGTTGTGGAAATTCAGGCCACAAGATAAGGCATTTCCCTTTAGTTGCTATAAATGAAGGAGAGAGTTGTTGTAGGTCGCAACCCTACCGTTAATCTGATTCAATTGGTTCAGGTGCGAATGCTCCAAAGAAGAATAGGTTCCATGCACTGCATGATAGCGGTGAGAAAGAGTGTCCACTGGATGTGAATCCTAGTATGTTGAGAGCCTTTTTATGTGATGTTAATGCTTTCCTAGATTTCAGTATTAGCTTATCTTTTTTAATGCTAGTTGTGGCCATGAGATTATATGTGCTTATTGATATCATCCTTTACATGGGTAGGGTGCCCTTTTCTTATGTCTCTATGTACCACCTAGTTAAGGTGAGTGAAATGAATTCAAGTGTTAACCAACTCCAAAGAGGTAGTTACCTTTGTAAGATTGATCTTAAGTCGAGTTAGAACAAAATGAGGGTGAAAGATGATGATATTCTAAGAACAACTTTTTAGAACCCGGTATGGTTATTATTAGTAATAATGTCATTTGGTCTGACTAATTCTCTAGTGGAATAAATGGTGTGGTCAGTAGGATGTTTAGATAATACCTAGATATTATTTGCTAGTAGATCCCACGAAAAGTGATGCTATGGGTTGAAATGGTTTAGAATTTCCGTTTGTGACAAATGTCAAAGTTATTAAGTCTTGATCCAACCTTAATAGAATTGAAAAAAGCATTGCTTAAAATAACGTTGAAGCTTCCTTTCAAGGGGGACATTGTGAGCCTATATGTCAAGGCGTGTATTTGATCATAATGTTCATGGTCCAGGAGTTCATGAGAAATTTTTTTATAAGGAATTTTTAGTAAAGATCTTAGACCAGTAAGTTAACAAGTTGCTTCTGTAAAAGAGTTAGGAAGGACTCTTGTATTTGAGGCTGCTGCTTAGGAGGCCTAGGTCGTTATGATATCCTGATATCCTTATGATACCTTCTACTCCTCCTTTAGCTTGAGATTATAAGTTCCTCATGGGTTTTTCCTTAGAAAGTCCAATTAGCCACTTTTACATGAATTTTCAAGTGGATGAAATCGAGCGAATGGTCTCGATTGGGAATGGGATTGCACATGTCATCTGTGTCTTAGATGTTCCCATGATTTCATTATGTTGTGCATTTTCATAAAAAACTTGTTTTTTAAAGGAATATAAGTTTATATGATTGTTTTCATGTTGTAGTGCATTCAGTATGAGTTGCATATATATTTCTTGAGATGAATTTATGAACATGTCATAACTTGGAGTTTAGAGAATTCCTCCTTGAAGTGTGATTTGACTATAGATTGAATATAGGCTCCATGAGATTGTGTTGATTATGTTTTAGTAGGGAGAAGGTATTTTCTCCTTGAGCATGAGAAATGTTGAAATTTCATGCATATCGGGTTGTTAGATGTAGTTTTTACCTTGCATATGATGCATTGAATATGTTTAGTTTTGGATTGACATTTCCTCCTTAGTTGTGTGCATTTAGATGAGTTGTATGCATATGGACTGCTATTCAAGAGTTGTTTCCTTTAAGAGATGTTTGGAACGTCATTCGAGGACGAATGTCCCCAAGGGAGAGATATTGTAACACCTAGTAGAATAGTAGGACAACTAGGGCTAAGTATGAGGGAAACAAGCCAAGACAAGGGGGCAAGAGCCAAGGAAAAAGGGCAACGGACAAGGCTTCCGAAGCTTGCCAAGGCACTACCCACTTGCGTGGCAGCCTTGATGGGTCGTGGTGGCCATCAAGGAGTGTGGTGCCACCTGTGGTTGTGAGGCAGTAGCTCACCAGCGCTGCCTCAAGTTAGGCTCACCTTCACGAGCAACTTCACGGCCAGCGGTGAAGACAACAACTCATAGGAAGGCTCATGGTGATGCCTTCAACTCTTAGAAGCGAAGTCAAGGTGTCCTAGACACTAGTACATTACCATGAGTAGGACCACGACCAGTGGTGAGGACTACGTCCCATGGTGCCTCTCGTTAGGCATGGACAGTAGGCTGCCAAGTAAGGTTAATTTGGAACTTTCCAATTTAAGTTAGATTAAATTTTAGGTCATTTTTCCTATGCTGAGTACACCTATATAAGTTATTTTAACCCTTTAAAGTCACCATTCAAGACATTATTTCCAAAATCCCAAAAGAATCCCAAAGTTAATCCTCTCAAATATTTCTCTCTCTAGAACTTAAATGAGAAGAAATAGTTGAAGCTATGGTCAAGATAAAAACTCCATTCCTCAAGCATTTCTGGGCTTTTTAATCAAGGTATGATTAAGCTTCATCCATGGAATCCTTTCATCCATGTATCCACATGATTTCTCCAATTTAGAAGAAAATCTCCCAAATTCTAGTTATATTTTCTTCTAATGTTATGGGTATTGATCCAACTGAGTGGATTATGATTGTTTATGATTGAATTATAGAATTACATGCTTTTAGGTTGAATTTATATGTACCCATGCCTAACCCATGTCTAGAAATATGAAATCGATGTAATTGAGTTTTATGCCATGAAAGGCGAAATTGAGGATTGATAGTTAATCTTCAAAATACATTGTAGATTGATTGATAATTTAACATATAGACATGAATTCAAAGATATTAACATATGCATTATGAATCATGATTATTAGTGCTTGAGATTGGGGTTTATATGATGATGTATGATTAGATTGCTTAATATTGAAGCATATAGATGTGAAGTTCTTAAGAGTAAGGCATATAAACACTCATTGATTTAGATCCAGTATATATATATCATGAATTATGAATTGTAGACTTTGATATTAGAATTGTCTTTAGAGTAAATCATGAATGATAAATTATAATTAGTAGGACTTTGAGAGTAAAGCTAATTTGATGAATGTTCATTTATATATAGGATTGTTGTGGAAAGATTTACCAACATGATTTATATTATGAATGTATGAAATTATGTATGTCTTTATGAAATTTATGTATACTTTCCGGATGCTTTGATAGTGAAGTGTCAATGATTATGATATTGTTGTTGTGCTTATTGAAAGGCTATTCTCATGAACTCATAATGAACATGATGTGAAAGGTTTTCTCACATTGAATGATTCTAGGTTAAAAAGACTTGCTCACCTAAAATGAATCTAAGTCAAAAGACTATGAGATGAGAATAGGCTTGAGGTGATTCCCAGAGACCTTCATATGAGAGGGATGTGAGGTGATTTCCCATATTCCTAAGCTAATAAACATGAGGTGATTACCCATTTCATGAGATAATGAACATGAGGTTATTACCCATGTCATGTCATAAGGAGTATGAGGTTACTACCCTTAACATATAACTTCTAAAGCATTGTGATAGATGAATACCCATTAGCCTCTATTGTTGCTCATGGAGGGAAATACCTATGACCCTTATAAAATTCTGTGGAGGCGAATACCTATATCTATGATGATAGAAATGGAGGTGAATATGTATGATCCTTATACAATGATGTGGAGCTGAATACCGACATCGTATAATGTAGGTCATAGATGAGAATACATATAATTCCCTTTAAAATAAATATGGAGGCGAAAATCTATGATCATACTAAGGCAAGATGTGAATACCCATTATCCAGTTTTAATAGGGGTGAATCTCCATGTGTTGAAAATTAAAGCAAGAATGTTGTGAATTATGAACTATAAGAATAAATAGTTTGGATTGTAGCTTTAATGGCCTTCCGTTATATGTATGGATAGAGGTGATTTCCTTGTCTATGAAAGATATGATAAAATATGGGGAAAATAATAATGAGCTGACATGATAACCTATAATTGCCTACTATGATGAGTAATACTAGTGAAGGATTATCCATGTCTTGGTTAAGCATACTTTAATGTTACTTATGAAGTAGCCCCTTTTTGTTATAATGATTTATATGCATTGATTATGCTTATGACTAGTGTTGTTTTCTTGCATGGTTATGGATTATGTATTTTGTCAGCTAATGCTTATCTGATGCTTATATTGATGATTTATAATAGCCATCATATTTATTACATGTTTTTACTAACGCATACTATTGTCTATATTCTTATCAAATGTAGGGTTTGACAATATCGATATCCATCCTCGTGGGTAGGATCATAGTAGAGCAAGATATGAAGTTTTGGTTAGTCCTCATAGCATTTGAGGATTTAACCACCATGTCCTTATGTCTTTCATTTTATGTTTAGAACTATTTTATGAAATATGTCCCAAAGATATTCATGGTTTATATGGTTTGGGACAAGTGTAACATATTTTCTCTTTGTTTTATGAAACTTTGGTGTTATGAAAAATGTTTTAAATTTCCATTCATTTCTATTATATTATGTTATGATATTCTAGGGTGGCTGGTATGACGCCTCTCGGGGTCTTTTATGTCTTGTTACATCTAGGGGTACCCCTTGGCCGTGACATTTGGGGTATACAAAGTGGACTATATATAGAAGAGTTGGCTCTATAAAATATAGTTCCAGAGGCGGTAATAGAAGAAAATAAAATTTTAGAGGTTGAGAAAAGGTCTCATAAAGATAGTGCACCGAACAAAGAGAAAACACTTCCTCCATTCACATAAAAGTTCATGAAGAAAACTGAGGATGATTAATGTTTTGGCAAGTCTCTCTCTTTACTTAAGAAAATTCACATTAATGTGCCCCTTTTAAAATTTTTGGAGGGAAATCCAATATATGCCAAGTATGTGAAGGAAATCATGGCGAAGAAGAGAAGGTTGATAGAGAATGCTGGCACAAACTAAAGACTGTAACTCTACAATCCAAAACTGACTACCTACCAAATAGTTTCACTATGAAGATTACAATCAAGAAATATCCATGCCTCGAGGGTTTTGCGATCTTGGTTCTGGCATCAATCATATCACTGTATCATTGTACAAAAAGTTTTTCTTGGATAGTCGTAAGTCAACCACCGTTATCTTGCACCTTGCGGACAAATCCATTGTTAGGCCGTAAGGGGTGGGTTGTAGAAGATATGTTGGTAAAAGTGATCTTTCCTGTGGACTTTTTGGTTTTAAATTTTGAGACTAATCTTGAAATACCATTCATATTTGGGAGAACTTTCTTTGCTATGGTGTGCATATTTATAGATGTATCATCCGAACAATTGCAATTGAGAGCACATGATAAAATGAAATTATTTGATGTGTATCGAGCCTGAAATAGTCCAACATTATATGAGGAATTTTCAGTAATTACCATGATAGATATATTACTACAAAGGCTCACTATATTTTCTCCATGTATCCATGGGAGTGTGTGTTAATGTGTGATGAAATTTTCAGTCAAACAGAAGAACAAATGTTAGTGTAGAATGTACGTGTGGCTGGTGAAGGTATCAAGAGATGCTATGAAGATCCATGGAAGTGAGTTTTTAAATCCTCCACTCAAGCCTTCAGTTGAAGAAGCCCCTAATATGGAGATAAAAATTGTTCCTTCACCTAAGGTATGCATTTTTAGGTAAATATGAAACTTTAATTGTTATGCGTTCTCCAACATTATTTAATGAGCAGGTTGAGCGGGCTTGGTTATACCTTAAAGAAGGAAAAACTCCATTGGGTGGAAAATTTATGACATGCATTGGATTAACCGGATGTATTTTATGCACAAAATCTATATGGAGGAGGTCCACAAGCCAAGTGGACAATATCATCATCGACTAAACTATGTGGTGAAAAATATGGTGAGAAAAGAGGTGATCAAGTGGCTTGATGCTGAAATTGTGTATCCCATTTGAGACAACAAGTGGGTTAGTCTAGTTAAGTGCATTCCAAAAAAATAAGGAATGACTGTGGTGACAAATGACAAAATGAATTGATCCTAACAGGAGCTGTCATTGGGTGGCAAATTTTCTTGGATTGTTATAAGTTGAATGAGACCACTAGACAAGACCACTAGCCCACGTCATTCATTCATTAGATGTTGGAAAGGTTATCTTGGTAGGAGTACCATTGCTTATAATATGTGTATTATGGGTACTATGAGATTGGGAGTGATCCAAAAGATCAGCAAAATACCACGTTCACTTGTCCTTGTGGCACATATACTTTCAAACCTTGACTTTTGGGCTTTGCAATGCACCGACCACTTTTTAGATATGAATGATGTCTATATTTCACAACATTATGGAGGAATTTAATTTGTGGAAGTATTCATGGATGATTTCTTAGTCTTTGGTAAGTTTTTTGGCGTATGTCTAAATAATATTGATAGGGTTCTTGCCCGATGTGATTGAGTTCTAAACTTAAAAACTGTCACATCCTGGTTTGAAATGGCATGATATGGGTCACAAGGTTTCAAAGAATGGGTTATAGGCTTATAGATCAAAAGTTGTGGTATAGAGAAATTCCCACCTTTGATTTTGGTTAGAGTGGTTTTAAGTTTATTTCGTCATGCTGATTTCTATAAGAGGTTCATCAAGGACTTCTCCAAGACTGCTATACCCATATATATTATTTAGGAAAAGGATGTGAAGTTAGAATTTGATGAAATTTATGTCAAGTTATTTGTGGTGTTTTGTGGAAATTTGTGAAAAAGCCTCAGAGCGTCTACTATTCCGATGGTTATTATGTGTTTCTATTTGCATCTCTTGCAAATGAAGAGGATGTATTGAATGCAAGACCATATTCATACCATTACATGACTTTTTTTCTGAAGAATTGGGAGATAGAATTCGTATTTGACAATGAATATATGATTACGATTCCACTCTGGGTAAATCTTCCTGGGCTTCTAGTGGGGTATTGGTCAATGGAGGCTCTGAGTAAACTTACTAGTGCAAATAGTACATTATTGTACACTGATAGATTTATAGTTGATAGGAATAAGATCTCATATACTCGTGTGCTCGTGGAAGTGGACATATATCCCAACCCCTACTTGATGATATTACAATTTACACCCACCCCGTATGACATTATTCAACAACCTTTTGAGTACAATTGGAAGCCTAAATTTTGTATGGAATCAATAAAATTTGGGTACGCTAATGATGGATGCTGGATGAAAGAACATCAGAATCGATTAGCAATATGCATAAGAATTTAATTAGTTCAAGTTCTCTGTGTTGTACGGTTATTAGGTTATTTGTTTACTGTTTCGCAGTTAATTAGTTTGTATCTTATCCTTACCATTTGTTAGTTTTTTAATATTATCCTTTGGAGCTGGTTTACTTGTAAACTATATAAATATATGTTTTATAATGAAGTAAGTAGTTTTGCTTTAATAAATTTTTTCTTTGTCGGTTTATTAAACTAATGTTCCTACTTGTTCAATAACAAAATAAAATCAGATTGTTATGTTTTTCCTTTTCTGGAAACTAATAAGTGGTAGTAGAGCATTTATTACTTGAGCAATCTGTAGGTGTTTCATAAAAATAGTATTGTAATAAAGAAGACAAGTTTGTCAATCATGGAAGCAGAATTAAGTTTTAACGTAATGATACCACCTATTTTAGTTGTGATAACTATCAGATTTAGGCGGTAAGAATGGAAACTTATCTCGATCCATTGATATGTGGGAGGCTGTCGAAGAGGTTTATGAAGTTCCTACGTTGCATACAATCTTACTATGGCCCGGATCAAAAACCATAAACACTGGAAAACAAGAAAATCAAACGAAAAGACCTATTTATTTTCAGTAATATATTTTTCAATCTTAACTCGAATCATGTCTGCAAAATCAGCAAAATCCATCTGGATTATCTCAAGGCAGAATACGAAGGGGATGAAAGGATCAGAGGTATGCAACTTCTAAATATTAGAAGAGATTTTGAGATGCAAAAGATGAAAGAATCTGAAACCATCAAAAGTTTACTCTGAAAGGATCTTGAACATTGCAAACAGGGTAAGATTTCTTGGTTCCGTGTTTAATGATTCACGTATTGTTGAAAATATTCTGGAAACTGTGTCGGAAATATTTGAATCAATCATAACTACTTTGGAAAACACGAAGGATCCATCCAAGATCACCTTCGTAGAGTTATTGAATGCTTTGCAGGTTCAAGAACAACGAAGAGTTATGAGAGAAGAAGGAAATACCGAGGGAGCATTGTTTGCCAAGCCTCAAGATTGAGGCAAAAACAAAAAGAAGAAGAACAAGAAGATTGGTGAAGACATTTCAGCAAGTACTACCTAAGAAAAAAATGGACACTCAAAGAAAAGTTATCCTCTTTGTAAGCATCGTAACAATAATGGTTATCCACCATATAAATGTTTGAGAAGGCCTTATGATAAATGTAGTAAATGCAATAAAATTGGGCATGAAGTTGTAATTTGCAAGAACAATGGTTAGCAACAAGAAGTAGAGGCTCAAATTGTTGATGTTGGGGAGGAAAATGAACTCTTTGTTTCTACATGTTTTTTAAGCAGATCATCGAGCGAGTGTTGGCTGATTTATAGTGGATGCGCTAATCAATGACAAATGACATGTCTCTCTTCAAGGAATTGAAGCCCACGACCATTATTATAGTCAGAATAGGTAAAGGCAACCATCTTACTATGAGAGGAAAATGAACCATTGTTATTCCAAGTCATTTAGGTACTAAAACAAATTCTGATGTATTTTATGTACCTTACATATATCAAAACTTGCTTAGTGTTGGTCAATTGATGGAAAGAGGCTACAAATCAAATTTTGAAGATAATAATTGTTTGATCAAGGATTCTTCAAATCAAGAAATGTTTAAAGTAAGAATGAGAGGCAAAAGTTTCTCATTAAATGGAGGAGCATGTCGTTTTTCAGCAAAAGAAAGGGTTGTAGAAGTATGGCACAAGAGACTCAGACACTAACACTATGAAGGGTTGGTTAAAATGCAAAAAAAATGATAATAGTTAAGGACTTGCCTGTTTTATAAGTATATTCTTCAAATTGTCTTACATGTAAATATCGAAAAGAAAGCAAACTTCCATTTCCAAAGACAACTTGGAGAGCCTCGAATAAATTGTAACTAATTCATACCGATATAGCAGAACCTCAAATGATTCCTTCACTAAAAGGTAGTCTTTACTATAACATTTTTGTATATGATCTAACCCGCATGTGTTGGATTTATTTTCTCAAGCATAAGTCAGAGGCTGATAATGTCTATTAGAAGTTCAAATCAAAAGTAGAAAATGAAGCTAAGTGTAAAATTCAGTCCGTAAGAAAAGATAATGGAAAGGAATACACTTCTTACTACTTCAAAATGTTATGTGAGGAAGCATGTATTAATCATCAGCTTACTACTCCCGATACTCCACAATAAAATAAAGTAAGCGAAACAAAATGGAGTAAGCGAGAGAAGGAATAAATACATTATGGAGATGACCAGATGCATGTTACACGAGAAGAACTTGCCAAAGAAATTTTGGGTAGAGGCAGCAAATACACAAGTTTTTCTTCAAAATAGGCTTCCCAAAAAGGCAGTGAAAGACCGAACTCAATTGAAGCCTGATATAGATTTAAACTAACATTAAATTTTCTTATAAAGTGTTCCAACAACAAAATGAAAATATAATCTTTAGTAGAGATGTGAATTTTATAGAGAATGAAGTGTGGTGTAGGAAAGACTCAAAGAAATCTGTCCTTAACACTTCTGACAAAGAAATAAAGTCTCCTACCAAGTTTTTTTTGAAAAGAAAATATCACTCCCATGGGAGGATGAAATGGTGGATCATTCACCAGTCAAAGATACTCGACAACTCACTGATATATATCAGAGATGCAATGTAGGAGTATGTGAACCTGTTGGGTACAATGAAGCCAAGAATAATGAAAAAAGGGTGGTTGTAATGAAAGAAGAGTTGTTTATGATTGAGAAGAACATGACTTGGGAGCTTGTTGATCAATCTAAAGACGGAAAAATGATGTGGTTGTAATGGGTCTTTAGGACCAAGCTAAATTCAGATGGTCCAATGAATAAGCATAAATAAAGACTTGTAGTTAATGGGTATTCTCATATTTTTGGTTTGGTTTGTTTTGATACAATTTCACCAGTAGCTAGGCTTGACACGATCATGTTACTTCTTGCTCTTGTTGCACAATTGGGTTTGAAAGTGTATCAGATGGATGTCAAATCAGCATTCCTTAATGTCTTTCTTCAGGAAGGAATTTATGTTGAGCAATCCGAATGATTTGTGGAGAAATGAAAGGAGGACAACATTGAAAGGTTAAGAAAGGCACTTTATGGACTTAAACAGGCACCAGGGCCTGGAATGGTCGAATAGATGGACATTTACTTGGCTTAGGCTTTTAAAAGAGTCTGTTAGAATCTACTCTTTATGTTAAACATCATGGAACTGATATTCATGTTTGTCTATATATGTGGATGATGTACTAGTTACAGTAAGAAGAACAAGGCATATCGAGGATTTCAAGAAAGAAATGATGCAAGCCTTTGAGATAACTGATCTTGGTCTAACGTCTTATTTTCTTGGTATGGAAATCAAGAAGGGACATATGAATATTTCATTTTCCAGAAGAAATATAGTAAGGAAATTCTCAAGAAGTTCAACATGGAATATTGCAACGAGATGAGTACTCCTATGAACCAAAAAGAGAAACTAAGTAAGAATGATGAAGCAGAGAAAGTGGAGGAAACATAGTTCAGAGGCTTAGTCGGTTGTTTGATGTATCTCATAGCTAAAAGACCCGACATTTTGTATGTTGAAAGTATTCTATAGAGGTTCATGCATTTTTATAGTGAGGTGCGTCTAAAGCAGCAAAACGAGTTGTAATCAATTATGGTATGAACTTTCAGAAAAAATTAGATCTGAAACTACTTGGGTATTCTGATAGTGATTGGGATGGTTTTGCAAATGACATGAAGAGCACATATAGATATTGTTTCAGACTTGTCTCAGGAATTTTTTCGTGGTGGTAAAGAAGCAGACATTGTGGCTCAATCCACTGTAGAGGCAAAATATTGAGGCTTAACAGCAGCAGGGAATAGAGCATTGTGGTTGAGGAAATTTTTTGGTTATCTCACATGAATCAGAAAAAGGGAACTGAAGTGTTTGTGGACAACTAATATGCAATAGCAATTTTTTATAATGTTGTATTTCATGGGAAAATATCACTTCAGCTCAAACTATTTTTCTTGATGAAGTGCAAAATAATGGTGACGTAATTCTGCTCTATTGAAAAACTCAAGAGCAGCTAACTGAAATCTTCAAAAAACATTATCAGGCAATAAATTTAATCTTATTAGTCAATAACTTGGAGTTTGCATCTCTTAAAGCAAGAAGGAGTGTTAGAAATATGCATAAGAACTGCTCCAGTCCAAGCTCTCTGTATTGTTAGGGTAGTCATTTACTGTTTACTAGTTAATTAATTTATATCTTATCCTTATCCTTAGTTAGTTTTTTAATCTTATCCTTAGGAGTTGGTTTACTTGGAAAATCTATAAATATCTGTTTTACAATGAAGTGAGTAGTATTACTTTCATAAATTTTTTCTTTGTTGGCTTATCAAACTAATGTTCCTACTTGTTCAATAACAAAATAAATCAGATTGTTATGTGTTTTATTCTCTATAAACTAACAGAATGATTGGGAAGAGTGATTTATGAAATCATCAAAGAGAAGGAATAGAGGCAGAAGAAGGAGGACGGTCATTCAACAGTGGCAGCCCAGACGCCTGAAGTTAAGGAGAAACATGAGATGCTGGAGATTGATCCTTTAATGGTAAGAAAGGATACAAAGCAAGGGGGGAGACTATGAGAAAAGAACAACATGTGCAAGGGATAGTGATGAGTTGATCCAATAGGTTTGAGCTACTAGCTAAGCCTAATATTGAAAGTTTAAGGGATTAGTAGTACTGTTCCTTTGACCCTCTATGATTATTTGTTCCGGGAATATAAGAGGGATAAACAAGCCTTATAAACAGAAAGAGTTGCTCTTTCTGAAAAAAAATTAAAATAAGGAAGAGAAAAGCTAAACCAATCTTGATGAAATTCTTTAGAGAATGCATTTATTGTTGTAAGTACCCCCATGGTGAAAATGGAAGAATTTGGATATTATGGAAGAAACATTAATGTCCAAATCCTATAGATTCATGAACAGTTTATACACTGCCAGCTGGAGAGTCCAATAAGTAACTTCTCAGCTGATGTCACTATTCTGTATGCAAGGAATTAGCTAAGCAAAAGGGGGATCCTGTGGCAAGCGTTTCACAATATGAGTGTATCTGTACATGGCCGTAAATTAGGTATTCTAAGTGGTGATTGTAATAATGTTTTGTCTGTCAATGAGAGAATTGGGCAACCAGTAACAAATGTAGAAATGCACTAGCTAAGGGAAATGCTAAATTAGGTACAACTGACTCCCCTCAAAGCACAGGGATGTTATATCACTTGGAGAAACAAACAACAAGGTACTAATAGAGTTTACATCAAGATAGACTAGGTATTTGGGAACTTAATATGGTTTCAACAGTATGAGAATATTGAAGCAGACTATATGCAACCAGGGGTGTCTGATCATTCTGCTGTCCTACTTAAATGTCAACAAAGAATCAGTTTGAATCCTAAAACTTACCGACTCTATACTACAGTCATGGAGCGGCAGGATTCAAAGATATCGTCCCGAATGTATGGAGAAGAGCAATGAAGGGTGATGCTATGAATATTATATGGGCAAGATATCAAGATGGAAATTAAGGACCTAAACAAGGTTATGACTTAATATACTAGAAATTTGAACCAATCTAAGCATAGGCTGGAAGTCATACAAGCTGATATCAATCAAGATTTATCTGATCAGGAGAAAGTTACTAAATTGGAGATACAAAAAGGGGGGGTATGGTTGAGGAGAAGGTGCTCAGAAAAAATCTAGAGCTTGATGATAGGGGTGATTAAAACTCAAAATACTTTAATTCTCAATTGAAGATCAGAACAAATAATAATAGTATCTCATCCACGTACATATACTAAGAATGGTATAAAATTTAAAAAAACGTAGGATGTTGAGGATTAATTCATACTATTTTTTTACCAATCTTATGGGGACTAGTAATGAGAAGGTGAAGTGCCCAAATGTTGTAGGTACTAAGAGAGGACCATGTTAAACTAGAGAGAAACAATTGGATAAGATCCAAGGGGTGAATAGAGAGGAATTTGATGCAGCTATTAAAGACACACTTAAAGACAAAATCCTTGAAACTGGTGTTCATTGTTACACCTAGTATCCAAAACATACCAAAAATCATCTTTTAAGAAATCTGCACGGAAAATGACGATCACAATCGACGGGCCATAGTCTGAACTATGGCCCGTACTGCACATCTGTCATTTGTGACTGAAACTCTCCATGGCGAAACCCAGAAAAATTGTCTAAATGTCGATCCAAAGACAGACCTATGGTCCATAAGTCAAATTACAGTTTGTAGTCTATGTCGTCGATCAACACCCCATTTACCCAACCTTTAAAATGAACCACGATTGACCATAAGGTCAATTAATGGACCTACGGATCGTAGATATGACAGTAGGTGAAAATTAGCAGACAGTTAGGGGGAAATGTAGTTGGGTCAACTTCAATTGATCATAACTCTAATCAAAAATTTAATTTGGTGTCCCATGACCTATGAAATTATATATAATTGAATTAGCTTTTCATAGCCACCGAGTAAAAAGTTATGCCCATTTTAGTAAAGGACTGTCGAACAGACCCAACCTACAGACCCAAACGATGGACCATCGATTGAACGATGGCCCGCCAGTCAAGGTCGTACCCAACCAAAACGAAGGAAAAGCCCTCAAAAATGAACAAAGCGAACTGAGTTGTCCCTGCTTTATCCATCTCTACTTCGCGGGACTAACCAAAGAGATGCGTTTGGTCTGACAACAACTAACTCAGGGGTCTTTTGGTCTTTTCCCACTTCATTTAAACCATAAGATAAAACGTTTTCACCATAAATCATCAGATTTTAGTCAGTTTAACCCTAGAAACATAACTAAAACTTACCTAAGTCAAATCATTAAATCAAACTTAGAATATTAGAAGCCAGAAAGGTGAAAAAGATCAAGAACCCTAATTCAAGAACGCATCAAGGTTCCCCCTGTTCCATCCCCGAAATCTAAATATTTCTCCGGGGATTTCATCACCAGGTATGTGGGATTTCACTAGTGGGTTCCTTTCACCCATTAGATCCCTAGTTTTCAGTCATTTCTTGATTCTCTTATCATGATTAAACGTAGGATTTCTAGAATTACAGCAGATTATCATAAATTAGTTGAATTATGTTCCAAATCAAATTCTGAATTTATTATTCAGTTTATCACATAGATTTCAAAACCCTAGCTATGTATTTCTTTAGTTCTTGAATTACACATGTTAGGTCAAATATTTCAGTTACTTCAGATATACATGCCTTAGTTGTTAATGTATCATAATCAGTTAACTACGTAAATCATTTGGAGTAGCAAATACCACGTTGGACTAAGGTTCTGTGTACCCACATAGTCCCAGAACTACTAGCCAAGTAGGTTGTAAGTCCCCTCTGTGGGCATCACTTTAGTAATCACGCCAACATGCCTTTATACCTCTGGCAGGGTATATTGGGTCCTCCCAATGGGGCGTATACATTGGACTCCAGATTTAGCTCATATGGTTTTATTATTGGTTATAGTAGCTTCCATAGTTCAGTCAGACTCTTTTGCATTTACCATACTTACAGATCTGTTAGTATCCGGTCTCAGCTTGTTATAAATTTGTTCATTCCATCTAGTTAGCTCAGAATTCAGTATATCATGTTTAGATTATTATACTTGCTTTTGTGCTTGTTCTGTTATGTTATATTTCAGCTTTATTCTATCCTACATGCTCATTACCTTTCAAGTACTGACGCATATGTGCACTACATTTCTCGTGATGTAGGTTCAGGTTCTCAGCATCCAGATCATGCTTAAACAAATTTCCGATCTCCATTACAACAGTTCAGTTGAGAGTCCTCATTCTCCGAGGACAATAGTCATGAGTTTCTATTCAGTATTTAGTCCTTTAGTTTCGGTTTTTGCTAGACTTTGTTGGGGCCTGTCCCATTTTTTTAGTCAGTTTAGAGGCTTTTTCAGAAATAGTTAGTTTCATCTTAGTATTGAGTTAATTACTTCCTTGTATTAAATTTGTCAGTAATTCAAATATCTCAGTTATAGAATTGTGGGTATTCCCCATCTTTTCATTTTAAATTATGATTTAGCTTCCACATCAGTTATTTTCATTAGTATGCTCATTATCATGACAACAGGGTTAGCTTAAGATCACTTATGGTCCTAGGTCCCGTGTCTGAATCTCGGGGATAACTCGGGGCATGACATTTATCATGTTGAATTTTTTTAATACACACTGGGATCTGGTGAGGGATGAGGTATATGAAGTTGTGCAACAATTTTTTAGAATTTGTAAGATGATGAGAACATGAAATTGTACTGAACATGTGAAGGATTTTAGGCCTATAGCATGCTGTGCTACTCGTTATATATCTTTACCAAGATACTCACAAGAAGAATTAAGAGGGTCATTAATAGCATCATTGGATGTTCACAGTCAAGTTTTATTTAGGGAAGATGCATTACTGATAATATTCTCCTTAGTTGTGAACTTTCAAAGGGTATACAAAGAAATGGATATCTTCTAGATGTGTATTAAAAGTTGACCTTAGGAAAACATCTTATTCCCTTGAGTGGCATTTCTCAAAACTATGATGATAGACATAGGGTTTCCTAATAAATTCACAGCGTGGGTGATGGAATGTGTCTCTATAGTGTCTTACTCACTTATTAAGAATGGGGGACTTACCAATACTTTCCAAGCTAACAGGGAGTTGAGACAAGAGGACCTATGTCTTCTTACCTATTTGTGATTTCTATGGATTATTTAAATACAACTGGCTACAAATAAGATGTTCAATGTCCAATTACGAAATCTAGTTACGCCTCTCTGTTTTGGGTGTGAAACATAGCTACCATAATTGGTACATTCCATTTAATAACACATACTCTTGCCTACATTTTTTTACTAAGGTAGGGTTTGGATCTCCTACCTCTCATACTCAAGCCTAGTGATCCCTTTTAGACAATGAAGATTTATGAATCCTCAAGTTCCAACGATAGAGACTCGTTTATCACTTTCATGTATTTTATTTTAAGATGTTGTATACAATGTATGAGTTACGTCTCAATCACTCATTTTATGTAATAGATGGATATGAGACTTAGGTTTAGACTTCCCCTTAATTTTATCAAACTCTTCTATTTGAAATGCTAATTTTAAACTCTTTTAATTATATTATCTTGTATGATGTATGCTAAGTGGTGTAAGGCCTCTCGGTGTCTAATATGTCATGTCACGTCTAGGATGTACTTTGAGTAGTCACAAACTTGGTATTAGGAGCATAAGTTACAATGCCCTGGGATGATTGTCACATAAGCCACGTTGAGTTGAGTCTTGTCCATGATACTGATGTGCACCACATTATGAATGAGAGGATATAAGACTTTTTATAAACTCCACTTCTTTCATTACTTAATGTCATGCGATAGAGTTTAAATAAATATGTCTCTCTCATAATTCATATTTGATGCTTTTCAGCATATGGAAACTTGAAAGGAACATGCTAGAAGGAATGCGGGAGAGAATGTGAAATGAGAAGCTCTTCAAGCTCCTCAAGAATCTCTTCAAGTTCCGATCGACCCTTTGTCTAAGAAAGTGACTAATTTGGAGTTTAGGGATGCTTTGGAAGTGTTTGCTCAAGCCAATAGGGAGGTTGTGGTCCCCGTGAATCAAAATGTGGGTACATTGACAACTAAAGTGAGAGAGACTTCACTAGAATGATCCCTTTGGAGTTTCATGGTTCCAAGGTTGAGGAATATCCTCAATAGTTCATTGATGAGGTCTATAACTCCTTGATGATCAAGGGAGTGATGCTAGTATGAATGGTGTGGTTGAAAGCTTACCAACTTAAGGGCGTTTATCAAGTGCGTTCCATCCAATGGAAGGAAGAGAGGGTGGTTAATTTGGGTCCTCTTGGTTAGGAGAAGTGTAAAGTTTCTTTTCTTGATAGGTTTTTACCCTTTAAAATGAGGGAGGCAAAGGTACTTAAATTCATCAACCTTCATCAAAGAAACATGAGTCTAAAGGAGTATGATTTGAAGTTCACATAATTGTCATAATATTCTCTCACTATGGTTGTCTATCCTAGACCAAGGATGAGTAAGTTTGTCTTGGGAGTGTCAGAAATAGTGGTTAAAGAATACCGTACCACCATACTCATAAATGGTATGGAAATTTCTTACATAATGATTCATGCTCAACAAATCTAAGAGGATCTAGGGGGGAAAGAGGTCAAAGACTGGTGATAGTGACTTTTCACATTCGAGGTACAGCGGATATGGTTGTTTAAGTTTTTACAAAGTTTGTCCGATCAAGGTTCCTCCAATGATTCAGCTCCTAAATTCGACAAATACAAGGTGTATAACCGTGAATCTCAAGGAGGAAATGTTGGTAGACCTTCATTGTCTACTTTTTTTTGGTGTGGAAGAATTTTTGAGGGTTAATGCCTAGCCAATTATAATACATGTTTTGGTTGTTGCAGGATGAACCATAAGATAAGGAATTTTCCCGTAGTTGCTAAGAATGAAATATATAATTGTCGACGAGCTCAACCTTATACTTTGACAGGTTCGACTAAGAGTTATAAGAAAAACAAATTTTATGCACTCTAGACTTTTTATGAGAAAAAAAGCTCTCTCGATGTGATCTACCGGTATGTTGAGAGTCTTCCATCTTGGTGTTACTGCTTTTATTGATCACTGCGCTACCTTGTCTTTTGTTACATCATATCGGGCTATAAGGTTTGATATTCTTCTAGATTTATTGTTAGAGCATTTTTCTATCGCTACTCCTATTGGTGAATCCATTATGGCTAAGAGAGTCTAGAGAGATTGTCATATCTCCTTATCCCATAGAGTAACTCATGTTGATCTTGTAGCTTATGATATGTTCAATTTCGACGTTATTCTTGATATGGATTGGTTGCATCATTGTATTCTTCTATTGATTATATAACACGAGTAGTCAAGTTCTAGTTTCCAAATGAACCAATCCTAGAGTGGAAAGGAAGATATTCTATGCCTAAGTGTCAGTTTGTCTCTGTCTTACATCTAAGAAAATGATTTCTAAGGATTGCATATATCACTTTATTAAAGTTAGCGATACGCATTACGAAACCTCTATCTTTGATTTGGTCCTTGTTGTAAATAAGTTTTCAAAAGATTTTCCGATTATTTACATGGTGTTCCTCCCAAAAAGGAAATAGAATTAGGCATTGACCTTCTCCCTTATATGTAACCTAATTTATTATTCCTTATCGTATGGCCCAAACATAACTCGAGGAGTTAAAGGGGAAATTGAATGATTTTTTGGATAAAGGTTTCATACGATCGAGTATCTCTCCGTAGGTTGTTCCAGGTTTGTCTGTTAAAAGAAACTTGGTTCACTTCGTATGGGTATTGACTATCAAAATAGAACCAGGTTACCATTAATAATAAATATCCTCTTCCCAGGATAGATATTTTGTTTTATCAACTGCAGGGACCAAGTTACTTCTCTGAGATCGACCTCTGATCGGGTTACCACCAATTGTGGATTAAAAAATATCACATCCTGAAGATTGTTTTTGAACTCGATATGGTCATTATAGTTTTTGTTAATGTCCTTTGAGTTTACTAATGCTCCGGCTGTATTAATGGATTCAATGAATATGGTGTTTAAACAATACCTTGATATGTTTGTGGTTTTGTGTATCGATGAAACATTGATTTACTCAAGGAAGAAGAATGAGCATACTGATCATTTGAGGATTGTGTTGCAAGTTCTCAAGGCCAAAAACTCTTTGCAAAGTTTAGCAAATCTGAGTTTTGGGTAAGATATGTGGCTTTTCTTGGTCACATTGTTTCCATTAGAGGAATTAATGTTATACCCCGAAAATCCAATGACCTAGGCTAGAGCCTCACCTATTGAATAATGTTTAAAATGGTGTTTCCAGACCTAGAATAATGTAATAAATATGATTTAGAAGTATTATAGCCTAAACATCAAGGGACGACCATGACGTCTGAAAACTAGTGAAATTGAACTAGTAGGTCCTTAGGTCTTGCGAAGGTCTGGGAGTTCCGTATGAAGACCAAAACTTTTAAAATACATTAAATAGGTAAAATAATATTTATAGGGTCAAAACGTCTAGTTCCTGCTTCCCAAGGACCACCCAGAAGTCCTTGAGAAGGACCCAACAATTAGCCAACAAGCTGCCTAAGGTAGCAGGCCGCTGTGCATGGTAAAAACAAGTCCGCGTCGCGGACTAGGTTAACCATGGGACAACATTTTGGTCCGTGTCATCGAAATGTCGCAGACTCTATTATCTCAAAATTTAATATTTGAAATCTTGTGGGAACAACTCCACAACGCGGACTTGTTCCCCGAAGAAAATTCTGAAAATTGAAGTCATGTTTGACTTCTCAAAAAGGTCTAATTAAGTGAGGGGTCTTTTGGGTATTTTAGGAGAGGTGTATAGATTGATTTTAAGTCATTTTATACCACATTTACCCACCCAAATCAAATTCCCAAAATTGAAATCCAAATCACTCTCACTTCTCTCTAAATTCACTCTCTACTGAACCTCCGTTGAAGAAGAATTGAGGTTTGAAGAATAATACCAATTTCCCAAGTTTTCTACTCAAATTCATGGATAAAGTATTCATTAAGGTATACTCTTTCACTCTTGGGATTCCTTTCCCAAAGAGGTTCATTCAAAGATGATTTCAAATCCCCCAAATTCAAGGGTTTTTATCTATTGATCTCCTTCTAAACCTAAAATTGGTGATCAATTATGATGAATTATGATTACTTAGGATTTTTCAAGTGTATAATAATGGTTAATTGTGGTTTTTTAATTGAAATTCCATTAGGCCGATGATATTCCCTAAATTTCATAAAACTTGGATCTTATTTGATGAATTGCTTGAAGATAAGGAGTATATGAATGGTTATATTGGTGTTAATTGTATCATTACTTCATGGACTGCCTTATATAATGTATTTATTGGGTTTTGATCTAATTCATTAAGAACCATGAATGTCCCTCTTTTCCTAACCCTAACTCTTTATTTGTGTTTAATTATGATAAAAGGTGATGTATCTAGTATGATCTTGTATAATCGACTATCCTATGATGATGATAATTTATTTCATGGGTAAGTATCATTTATTTGGGATTAATTCTTCAATAGATTTCTTGGAGGCCATTGGTAAGATCTTCAAGGTCAAACTACTTTGTTGTAGTATTGTTGGCTTATCTTTCGTAATGTTGGTTAATTGAAGTGTAAATGATGAAGTTATGAATATACTATCATGCTATGAATATGATGGTTGTGAGATGATGATAGGTGTACTATTATGAGGGATGGAAGGCAATTACTATGTGCATCTTATGGTTATGCTATAATGTAATCTTCTCACATGATGTGGGGTTTGTGATGAAAAGACTTTCTCATCTAAAAACCTATGAGCTATCAACATGTTATATGAGGAGTTAAACCCCTAAAACTTATGTTATAAATTAGTGTTAAGAAATACTTATAGATACTTCAAAAAGGAAATTTAGCTTAGACCGAGTGAACTTGATAATGCGAGATGTCCCTTCCCAAAAAAAGGTAGGTTCACCAAATGTTCTCATGAGGTGGAAACTACAATATCAATTAGCATAAAGAGGGTTTATAGTAACAAGCTCCTAGTTCCTTAACTATGTGCCCTTATAGGAAACCTAGCTAGTGGAACCACCTAGATGCTATTATCATGTATATGTCCAACCTTGGCAAGTAGGATGCCCCCTTTGTGTGAGGGGTTTACACCAGATTCCATTTTTAGCTCACATGGTCTAATGTCGGTTATGGAGAAGTTTCTCGAAAATAAAATGAATGAATAAAAGTGAGAAGATAAACACTAACTAGGAATAATTAAAATGAATGAATCAACACTCACATGGTATAATATCAGTTATGGAGAAGTTTCTTTAAAGTAAAATGAATGAACGAACGTAAGAAGATGAACACTAACTAGGAATCATTAAGATGTGTTATTTAGTGTACGTAAGGGTATGAGAGTTTACCTATATATTGCACTAGTGGGCCTTGAGGGGAATTCTAGGGTTGGTTCTTTATGTATGAATGATATATATGATGTTGGTTCTATATGATGTTGGTTTCACTTGGTATGCATGATGTTGGTCTAGATTGTTATGTATTATGATGACTATACTTGCTATGATGTTATATGAGGTAAAGACAATGCTTATGGTCTCTTTGCTAGTTTACCTGGTTTATGTGGGGTTATGAGGCTTCAGATACACATTGCGCTAGTGGACTTGGATTGGGTTTATGAGTAAGGTCTTGTGATGTATTGATAAATGGGCTCTTAACATGAAATGTTGATTATGGATTTATTATGATGTTACTCTTGAACATGAATATATATATGCCTTATTTTTGTTGTGCTATGGACTTGTATATGTTCTTTGAATGTGCATAAAGGCTTTGAAAGTGAACTTAGCATGTTTATACTAAAATGTGCCTTTGTGCATGTCTTCAAATGGTTTACTTTCATACATCCATACTTAGTACATGTGGTTTTTACTAACCTAATATCTTCTATTTGTATATTTCGGGCTATTGAGGTGCTTCAACGCCAATTTCTCAAAGATCTTGGATTGTTCCCAAGTTGGTAAGTCCTTAATCAGAGGACAAGGCCTATGAATCTAGATGTTTCTATTCTCTATTAATGAAAGACATTTTTCTATTTCCTATTTCAATGAATATGTCGAATTCTATTATAAGACGTATTGTAATGATGTAAGGGCTAAGTCCTATTTATCTTACCCTTATGTTTGGATGTTCATGTGAGACAATTATATATTCTATTTTGAATATGTAAAGTGAAGTTGAACTTCAAAAGGAAAGTTTTAATTTTTCCGCTTTTTATTCTATTAATGATGTGATGATGTAATCTAAGGGCTTGTCTAAGGAAACTAAGAGGACGAAGACACCAGTTACGAAGAGGGGGTGCTCTCATGTCGTGACAAACTTGGTATCAGAGCATGAGGTTGAATAATCTTAGGAATGATGTCTCACAAAACTACATCTATGTAGAGACTTGTTTATAATTGTGAAGCGCGCCACACTTATGAATGAGAGGCTATGTGGTGCTTATGAAATTCTCACTTCTTTGGTATTCTTATGTCGTGCCTCAAGAATGTTAAGTCTATGTGTCCTTTTATTCTAATCCTTTTCTTGTTATTATAGGCTATGACTACTAGAAGGGCAGCCGCAAGAAGGGTTGAAGAGGAGATTTCAAATGTGGGAGTTCCTCCCCAAGACAACCAAGCTCCTCCTCAAGAGAAAGTTCCTCTAGTTGGCCAAGCTCTGGTCAATCTTCCGGTCATTACGGATGGGAATATAAGGGAGACTTTCTTAAACTTGACTCAAGTCATGGATCAAGCCGACTAATCAAGCTCAAGCTATGACGACTCAAACAAACTGGGAAGTTTCACCCCATGCGAATCAAAATGCTAGTACCTTGGCTTCACGTTTGTGGGACTTCACAAGGGTGAACCCTTCAATGTTGTTTGGGTCTAAGGTATTGGAAGATCCGACTTTCCATTTGAGGTTTATAAGATTTTGTATAACTATGGGGGTGAGTTCAATTGATAAGACCGAGTTAGCCTCTTATCAACTCAAGGCTGTGACTCAAACTTGGTACACTCAATGGAAAGACAATAGGGCCTTGAGAGAGGGTCCTATAAGTTGGGAAGTCTTTCGGAGGACATTTCTTGATAGGTTCTTCCCAAGGGAGAAAAGAGAGGCAAAAAGTGGAAGAGTTCATCAACATTCGTCAAGGAGGTATAAGTGTGCAAGAGTACTCTTTGAAATTCATCAAGTTGTCCAAGAATGCTTCATCTTTGGTATCTAATCTTAGAAATGAAATGAGACATTTTATCATGGGTGTGTCCGATGATTTTGTAAAAGAGTGTTGTGCGACAATGCTTCATGACAATATTGACCTTTCTCGTTTGATGGTGCATGCTCAACAAGTTGAGGAGAGTAGGCTTAAAAGGAAGAATAGGGAGGTCAAGAGGGAAAGGCCCTATGATGGAGGTACTTCTAAGGGTAAGTTTGAAATCCTAGACAAACGAAAGTTTAAGAAGAGATTCTCCAACCAAGTTCCTCCAAATGTCTCAAAGGGTCGTAAGGATAGGGTGTCTAACCCTAGGTCCCAAGGGAGAAAAGGCGGTGGTTCATCAAGTGAAAACCCAGAATTTGCCAAATGTGACAAAAAGCAAAAGGGTAAATGTTTAATGGGAACGAATAATTGTTTTGGTTGTGAAAAAGTGGTCATATGGTTAAAGATTGTCCATGGACAAGAATCAAGGAAGGTAGAGTAACAAAGCTCAAGCAAGTGGTCATAATTTCGATTATCCTAAGAAGAACCACTTTTTTGCTCTCAAATCTAGGAGTGATCAAGAAGATTCTCCCGATGTCGTACATGTATGTTGAAAGTATTTTCAATTAATTTTTATGCATTGCTACATCCCGGTGACACTTTTTATTTTGTAACTCCTTTAGTGGCTATGAAGTTTAATGTTCTCCTCGATTTCTTAGTTAAGCCTTTTTCGGTTTCTACCCCAGTGGGTAACTCCGTTGTTGTTAAAAGTGTCTATATGAGTTGTCCCATATTGTTGTCCAATAGAGTTAGATTAGTCGACTTGGTAGAACTTGATATGTTAGACTTTGATGTCATATTGGGGATGGATTGGTTACATGCTTGTTTTTCTTCAATTGATTGTAGAACAAGGGTAGTTGTAATACTCCGAAAGTCTAAAGCCTAGTCTAGAGCCTCACATGAGTGTCAAAGGGTTGTCACACTGTTTTAAGGTCAATAATAGAGTATAAAATCCATTAGGAAGTTTTGGAGTAAAAACGTTAAGGAACGTCCATGACGTCCAAAGACTAGTCCATGAGGTGCTAGTGTGTCCTAGCCTATTTGACTAGGTTTTAGGAATCAAAATTCGATGGAATTTGGTGGTAAGGTTTCTAACACGTATTAGTGTAGGTTAATTGTTGAAACTTATAGGTATGACTTCCTGAGGACAACTCTAAGGGTCCTCGAGGAGCACCCTTCCTTTGGGCTAAAAATTGTCTTGTAGACAGTACCCATCGACGGTTGCCAAACTACGAGGCGTCGATGTCCACCGTCGATGGTAAATTATCCATTTTGTAAAAGGGTCAATTTTTTTCACTCTCGGACCAAAACAATGACTGCACAAGATGGCGGGGGTCCTGGACATCGACTGACCTACGAACCGTAGGTCGGGGTTTCGTAGGTTAGGGCCACTATTTGCTGCCATATTTTAATTAGTTAGTTTAATTAAGTTAGTTAGTTCGGGGTTTATTTAAGGGGGTGGTTAATTAGGTTATTTAATTAACTATATAACCTAACCTAAGTCTAAAACCTCACATAACACCTCTCAATTCCAAAAAACAAATTGCTCTTCCTTCTCTCTTCTTTCTCTCTCCCAAATAGAAGAACTCCATTGAAGGGCTAGGTAAAGGTATTAGGGAAGAAAGAAGGGTGATTTTCTCCATCAAACTTCAACAATTAACAAGGTATGGGATACTTTTACCTTTGGGATTCCTTTCACCAAGGGGTTCTTCCAAAATTGATTTCAAAAAGATGAGTTTCATGTGGGTTTCTTTCTATTACGAAATTGACCTTCTAAATTGAATTGTATTTGGTTACTTTTGATTATTATGCTTAGATTATTATGTATAATGATTCAATTGTGCTAAATCTTTATTAGTAATCTAGTTTGTGGATTAGATCATGAAATTGACTCAAGTCCCTAACCATAGGTTATGAATTAGTGATGAATTGATGTGTAGTGATTCAATTGACTTCATAATGGTATTGATTACTACTGTGTGATGATACTACACCCATTTTTGGGTTGAATTTGATGGTTGATGGTAAAACCTTGGATGATGGCTTGTGAAGGAGATTGGGGTAAGTCTTGTGATCTCAAACCTTTACTCTAATTATGATTAGTTGTTTTTAGTGATGAAGTTATATTGAAGTATACCTTATGGTAAGATTGACTACGGTTGGTATGATGTTGAATTGAAATGTATTGATTTATGTCTTGTGAGTTTGTTGGCTAAGATTTATGATATAATGTTGGTGATGAATTTGCCTATGTGCCTTATTATGATATAGTGATGTAAATGTGCTAACCTCACATTTGTGAATAGTATTGAAAGAACATACTCATGCAATTCCTATTGAGATAATGACTATGAATATATAAGGAACTACTATCCTATGACATAAACTAAGTTATGATTGTTAAAGAAATACATTTGAAAAGGGACTCTAGCTTAGCACCAAGTGAACTAGAAGTGAGGAGTCTCCCTTCCCACATAGGGAAGGTAGGTCCACTATTGTACTAATGAGATTTGAGACTATAATGCAAGTAGAATAAAGACGGTCCCAAAAACATGTCATAGTTCTTGAACTATGTTACCCCCATAGGAATACTAGCTAATGGATCCACAAAGATGCTATGTTCATGCTGTTGTACTATCTTGGAATGTAGTCCACCCTCGTTTGGTGTAGGGTTCCATGACATCGGATTACACATTAGCTCATGTGGTCATGTCGGTTAAGGCAAGATGTTCCCAAAGGTAAAACGAATTAACAAAGTGAACTCTAATTAGGATAACTTAAAGGGTTTGACGTAGTCTAGGTAGGGGTATGGGACTCTACCTATACATTGCACTAGTTGGCCTTGAGGGAAGTCTTAGGAGTATGTTCTTATGTTCTTAAGCTCTTATAAAGTGAATGAAATACATGTGTTGACTTTATATGTTTAGCATACTATAACATGTTGGTTTCATGTTTGAACAGGCTATTGGTCTATTATGGATAAACTATGATGATGACTACTCTTAATGCTATGTCATGTGATATTAGGCATTTATTGTGATCCTTTATTTGGTTTGCTTGTTTGAGTAAGGTTATGGAGAGTTACTTAGTCATTGCACTTGTAGAATTGATGGGGGTTATGAGTAAGGGTCCTTTATGTGTTGTTATGACATAAACTATTATACCTGCTTTATGATTTAAGATGATGTTGGAGTGGTGTTGGCTATGGTTCTAATGCTATTAATCATGTTTACTTAGTTATACTTGATGATGTTCGTCTTGTGTGGAATATGCTATTGTATTAATGATATGTGGTTATTGCCCTATATGAGTTCTTGATTGTGCATAAGGCTTTTCAAAGTAGCTTGGCATGGTTTTGAACAAATGTCCTTTTTAGCATGATTTCAATGTTGTGTGTGCATATGATTCCATACATAGTACAAGTAATGTGCTAACCCTATTTCTCCCTTTTTCCCCAATATTTTAGGTTCCGGTCGTTGAAGGGTTTGTGACGACTTTTGAAGGAAGGCTTGGATCATTTCTCCAAGTGTGGGTATGTCCTCATGTTCCGAGGATAATGACTTTTCTATCACTCTACCTATGCTACATTGTTATAGACTAAAGACAATCATTTCATTCATGTTGTTTCAAGATATTTTTGTAAGCACCAAGTGGAATTTCTACATTTGTGTAAGGGCTTTGCCAATATTGGTCTATTCCGTTTAGATCGTTTAATATGAGACTTCCTTATTAAGACTATATAATGTATGTTATCTATATGTGGCATAAAAGTAGAAGAATATGTAATCTTGTTATACGAGGAGTCTATGTATACTCGCTATGAATATATTATGTGTATGCGAGAGGTCTAAGTAAACCTCATGAAGTAGTTGTTACATGAAAAGTTTTAAATTTTCCCCACTTTTAACCTATGAATGTACTAGTCTTAGTCCTCTTTGAGGACGATTACACCGGTTATGTCTAGGGGGTGCTCCCCGGATCTGAAAAACTTGGTATCAAAGCATGAGGTTGAATATCCCTAGAAATGATGTCTGATGAAACCACTTATATGTACAGTCTTATTCATAATTGTAAAGCGCGCCACAATTTTGAATGAAAGACTATATGATGCTTAGGAATCTGTCATCTTCTTGTACTCCTATGTCGTGCCTCTAGAGTCTTATTATGTACTTTCACCTAAACATTTTATTGTAGTTATAGGTATGAATACTCGAAGGGCTGCGGCACGAAGATTTGAGAAAGGGATTGCCAATCGAGGGTTCATGACAACTAAGCTCCTATGCAAGACAATCAAGTTCCTCCACTTGAAGAAGTTTCTATGGTTAATCAAGTTCAAGTTGTTCCTCCTCTATGATCAATCGAGAGATAAGGGCAGCCTTTCTCACTTTGGACCAACCCATGACCTCTCAAGCTAATGTTGTCACTTCTCAAGTCCAAGCTATGACGGCCCAAGTGAATAGTGAGGTTGGACCTCGAGTGCCTAAACTTGCTAACATTGTGGCCTCTTGTTTGATAGACTTTACTAGAATGAATCCACCTATATTCTTCGGGTCGAGGTCGGATGAGGAACCTCAAGATTTCCTCGATGAGGTCTATAAAATTCTATATACTATGAGTTTGACCTCAATTGAGATAGTCGAGTTAGCGGCCTATCAACTCAAAGATATGGCCTAAACTTCGTACACATAATGGAGAGATAATAGGGAACGAAGAGATAGTTTGGTGACTTGGGAGATTTTCAAGAGGGATTTCCTTGATAGGTTTTTTCCTAGAGAGTTGACGGAAGCTAAGGTGGAAGAATTAATCAACCTTCGTCAAGGAGGTATGAGTGTACTTGACTATTCCATGAAATTTACTAAATTGTTCAAGTATGCTCCATCCTTTGTATCAAACCTAAGGGATGAAATGAGTCATTTTCTTACTGAAGTTTCCAAAGACTTGGTACAAGAATGTCGTTTGGTTATGCTTCATGATAATATGAATATCTCTAGTCTCATGGTTCATGCTCAAGAAGTTGAAGAAACTAGGTTAATGAGAAAGAACAGAGAGGCCAAGAGGGTCAAGTCTTGTGATGGTGGTGCTTCGAAGGGGAGGTTAGAAATTGAAGAAAAACCTAGATTCAAGAAGAGGTTCTCAAACCAGGTTCCTTACAAATTTACCAAGGCTCGTGATGATAGGGTTTCTAACCCTAAGTGTCAAAAGGGAAAAAGTACTAGTTCACCAAGCACAAAGCCAACTTGTGGAAAGTGTGACAAGAAACATTATGGTGATTGCCTTGTTGGGACGGACAATTGCTTTTGGTGTGGCAAGAGTTGCTACAAGGTTTGGGATTTCCCTAATTTGAAAGGGAAAGATACAGGAAGTGGGCAAGCTCAAGCTAGTGGTTCTAATGTGGATGCTCAAAAAAAGAATCATTTTATTCTCTTTGCTCTAGGGGTGAAAAAGAGAGTTCTCCCGATGTGGTGACTAGTATGTTACAAGTCTTCTCTATTGATGTTTATGTTTTACTTGATCTGTGTGCTACATTATCTTTTGTTACTCCCTTGATATCTAGGAAGTTTTCTATTTTGCCTGATATCCTAAATGAGTCTTTGATGGTAACTACACCGGTAGGTGAGTCGGTGGTACCAAAGAGGGTATATAGAAATTTTCCTATAATTTTTCCCAATAGAGTTACTGATAATTAATTAGTGGAACTTGATATGGTCGATTTTCATTTCATATTAGGGATGGATTTGTTTCATGATTGTAATACTTCTATTGATTGTAGAACAAGAATTGTCAAGTTCAATTTTCCAAATGAATCCCTCTTAGAGTGGAAGGGGGTAAATTCTATTTATAGAGGTTGTATTATCTTTAGTCTTAAGGCTTCTAAAATGATCTTGAAAGGGTGTTCATACCATATTGTAAGAGTAAATGATTTAGACTCCAAATATCCTCCCATTGAGTTAGTCCCCGTAGAGTGGGAATTTTCCAAGTTCTTTCCTAATGATGTTCCCAGAATCCCTCCCGAATGGGAAATTGATTTTGGTATTGACTGTCTATAGGATACCAACCCCATTTCAATTCCTCCTTATTAGATGGCTCCGGCCGAACTGAAAGAGTTGAAGGCTCAACTCAAGGACTTACTAGACAAAGGCTTTATTAGACCTAGTATTTATCCATGGGGTGCACCGGTATTGTTTGTGAAGAAGAAGGATGGGTCCCTTAGAATGTGCATTTTTTATCGCCAACTCAATAAAGTCTCTATTAAGAATAATTATCCTCTCCCTTGGATTGACGACTTGTTTGATCAACTCCAAGGGGAAAGCTACTTTTCTAAGATGGACTTGAGATCGGGGTATCACCAACTTAGGGTGATAGGTGAAGATATACCCAAAATGGAATTTCGAACTAGATATGGTCACTATGAGTTTCTAGTAATGTCCTTTGGCCACTAATGCCCCGATGACATTTATGGACCTCATGAATAGGTTTTTTTGAAGTTACCTAGATTCATTTGTCATTATCTTCATTGATGACATTATGGTAGATTCAAATAATGAGGGTGATGACACAAATCATTTGAAAGTGGTGTTGCTAGTACTTAAGGAAAACTATTTATTTGCCAAGTATAGCAAATGCGAGTTTTAGTTGAGGTCAGTGGCATTTCTTGGCCATATCATCTCTAGTGAGGGGGTTAAGGTAGATCCAAGGAAAACCGAGGCGGTCAAGAATTGGCCTAGACCATTGACTCCAATTGACATTAGAAGATTTTTGGGTCTAGCAGGATATTATAGGAGGTTTGTGCATGGTTTGGCATCCATTGCATCTCCCTTGACTACCTTGACCCAAAATAGTGTGAAATTTGAGTTGTTGGAGGCATGTGAAAGAAGCTTCCCAATCTTGAAAGAGCGGCTTAACTCTGCTCCGGTGTTGACTTTACCAGAGGTACCACGGGCTTCGTCGTATATTGTTATGCATCATGAGTGGGCTTAGGATGTGTCCTTATGCAACATGTTAGACAACTTAAGGTGCATGAGAAGGATTATCCAACTTGTGATCTTTAGTTAGCGGCTATGGTATTTACCTTGAATATATGGAGACATTGTTTGTATGGTGTTCATGTTGATGTGTATACCGACCACAAGAATCTTCAATATGTGTTTACTGAAAAGGAGTTAAATCTCAGACAAAGAAGATGATTGGAATTGTTGAAAGATTACGACATGAGTGTTCCCTACCACCCCATCAAAGCCAATATGGTTGCGGATGCCCTAAGTCGTATGACCATGGGTAGTGTGTCTCATATAGAAGAAGCCAACAAAGACTTAGTGAATGATGTTCATAGGTTGACTATATTGGGTGTTTAGATTGGAATATTCTCAAAATGGTGATTTCATGGTCCATCGTAACTGTGAATTGTCTTTGGTGGTTGAGATAAAGTCTAAGAATCACCTTGATCAACCATTGATGGAGCTAAAGGAGTCGGTTCTTGGTAAGCTAAATGAGTCATTCTCCGTAGGGGGATGGTGTTTTGAGATACCAAGGAAGGTTGTGTGTTCCCAATGTTGTTGATTTAGAGAAACTGAATTCTTGAGTAAGCTCATGGTTCTCATTATTCCATTCATCTGGGTTCTACAAAGATGCATCATAACCTCAGAGAAGTGTTTTGGTGGGAAGGCTTAAAAAGGGACATAGCGGAATTTGTTGCAAAATGACTAAATTGCCAACAAGTGAAAGCCAAGCACCAAAAGCCAAATGGTTTACTTCAAGAAATACAAGTTCCCACTCGAAAGTGGGAAGACATAAATATAGATTGCGTTGTGGGTTTTCCTCGGACACAAAAACAACATGATTTTATATGGGTTGTTTTGGATAGGCTGACCAAATCCTCTCACTTTATTCCCGTCAAGTCCACTTACTCGGCGGAGGATTATGCAAGAATCTTCATAGATACAATTATGTCGACATGGTATTCCGTTATCTATTATATCGGATAAGAGTGCACAATTCACATCTAGGTTTTGGAGGTCATTTTAAAAAGGGTTGGGAACCAAGGTGAAGCTAAGCACCATTTTTCATCCTCAAACGGATGGTCAAGTGGAGCGTACCATTCAAACCCTTGAGGATATGCTTAGAGCTTGTATTGTTGACTTCAAGGGAAATTGGGATATACACTTACCTTTTGTTGAGTTTTCATATAATAATAGGTACCATTCATCTATATCTATGGCTCCTTTCAGGGCCTTGTATTGTAGGAGAGGTACATCTCCAATTGGATGGTTTAAAGTAGGCAAGTCTTCACTCCTGGGTCCCAAAGTGATTTGTAAGACTTTGGAGATAGTTCATATGATAAGGAACCGATTGAAAATAGCTACAGTCAGAAAATTCTTATGCCAACCATAGGAGGAGTGACTTAGAATTTGAAGAAGGTGATAAGGTGTATCTAAAAATTTCACCTATAAAAGGGGTGGTGAGATTTGGCAAGAAAGGGAAGTCCAGTCCTCGTTATGTGGGTCCTTTTGAAATTTTTAAAAGGGTTGGCAAGGTTGCATATGAGTTGAGGTTACCTAGTGAATTGGCTTTAGTTCATCCGGTGTTCCATGTCTCCATGCATAAGAAGTGTATCGGTGATCCCGAATCCATCCTTCCTATTGAAGGTCTAGGTGTGGAAGAGAACCTCTCCTATGAGGAGGTTCCGGTTGAAGTCCTTGATAGACAAGTAAAGAAGTTAATGAACAAGGAGGTGGCTTCCCAAAAGGTTTCATGGAAGAAACCTAGTTGAGGGTGCAACATGGGAGGCCAAGGCTGACATGAAGTTCGTTACCCTCATCTATTTGATAACTAAGGCTAGTTGTTTCTATAAATAGTGAAAATAATGAGTTTATTTGAAGTTGCATTTATTTTGATAAAATATGAAGATATATGCATTGTTAGTGAACAAGCATGCCTAATAATGAAACTTACGTGAAAAAAATGTTTTGTTTTATTTTGCACTTATTGTGTACTTGGTACTTTGTTTCCTATATGAAATGATATTGAGCATGTTGATAGGTTTAGTTTTTGCAAAATTGACTGTTTAATTATATGTTGAGCTCATGTTGTTGTTAGAAGGAAATTCCTCTTGTCGTGGTTTTGAGCTCTTAAGTGTAGTAAGTGAAGTTTTGAATTGCTATGTGTAAATGCCATGATGATTATGTTGATTTGAGTTGTATCTCACGTTTGGTATGTGGTTGTTGGTTGGGTTGCTAGTATTGAGTCTATCCTCTCCCTTCAAATATTTTAGAGTCATTCGAGGACGAATGTTCCTAAGTGGGGGGGGGGATAATGTATTACTCCAAAAGTCTAAAGCCTAATGTAGAGCCTCACATGAGTGTCTAAGGGTTGTAACTGTTTTAAGGTCAATAATTGGCGTGACCTTCATGTACACCTTAGAAGTTAGGGCATTCTTAGGTCACAACATGGCGTACTTGACCTCTTAGAGGTCTTGTACAAGCCCTTGAACATCATTCATTGCATATATATGAATAATACATGGAATTAAAAATTTTCTTTCAAAACGTAACGCAGAAGTCATTTCACAAAACGTCTTACATATGTCTCATAACCTATCTATGATATCACGAGTAATAGTCTTGGTTCACATCACATAAAAGTCTAAAAACATAGAAAGACATAAAAGAGAACATAGTAGTGATATCCTCGGATGCTATGAGGACTCGCCAATCTTCTTTCCTTGGAAGCCTTGAAACTCTACCCTTGAAAGCTAATCAATATCCTCAAGACCCTTAATTCGATTAGAATGTAGGCACAAATATGCGTTAGTACGATATGTACTGAATATGGAAACTATCATACAAAACATAAAGTATCTCAAAGGGTTAATCAATAAGAGACATAATCATAAGAGATAAAGGCACAAGCATAACATTAATAATGTGACCATATTAAAGCATCATAAAGTCACATAAGAGTTCATACTTAAATCATTCTCTTTCTTAGTCAAATGAACTACTCCCAAGCCACCTCCAAGTATACTAGCGCAAGGCTAAGGTAGCATCCCATACTACTACCAAAGCTAAGTACATCTCTTTGGTAATTCTTTATCATAACCCACTTTCATAATTAATATCTAAGTTCATCATATTATATGATCACTATGTCCCTAAGCCAACTCAAAATATACTTGTGCAATGCATGTGAAGCATCCCATACTACCTCACACACTAGAATATCTTGAAGTCACGCTATCTTATTTTATTAAGTCTCTAGTAGCCTACTTCATACTAAAGAGTACTATACTCTTATGATTTCCTCAAAACATGTTTTTCCAATTCACATGAGGCAGCCCATACTACTCCATATATTAAGTCTATCTTGAAGTCATCCTTCAGATGTTCACCCTCCATAGCTTTACCATCACTTAACTTCATTTATTAAGATCCTATCATCTTTAGTCTATTTTACTAGGAAAGACAACTGTAGTCCAATCCTATCTTCAATCACTTCTTCTTAATGACCGTAGGTTATGCCTTGTGCAACCTATGATTCCCCATAACAGTACTCATGCAAGGTACTACGTTGGATCCTTTTATACTACTTCTTACTTTGGATCATAGACCCTATCTTTATCTTTTGAACTCTATGAGATAGTTCTTTAAGTATTTCTAAGTTCCTTAATCATATGCATCCAACGAGATACTTTTTAATCATATGTCTTGATCCCTTAATAATCATGAACATTACGAGATACCCCTTGGCCATGTCTAAGTTCATTCACACATTATGAACACTATGAGATACCCCTTGAGCATGTCTAAGTTCATTCATTTCTTATGAACACTACGAGATGCTTCTTACTCATTCCTAAGTTCATTGAATATGGAGATATCTACTAGGATACCTTGAGTCTACTACGTGAAGGACTCCCGCCTAATGAGACCTACTTGGATAGTCATCACAACTACAAGGTGTGGCTCTCCTTTCTACTTGAAGTCCAAACCCTTGCTAGACTATCCATTTCACTTTGCATATCCACTTGGAGTCAAGCATATACTCCAAGTTTTACTTGTCAGCCTTGGTCAACCTTCACTCATGGAGGGATGTCCTAGACAATCTCTCCATGCTCAAGTGAATTCTATCACTTTCAATCAATAATCCTAAATCTACAGCCAACACAACCATTCTAAGGTTCATTATTCATCAATTCATTCTATCTTCATTAACAGGTAGATTATAGAGTCTTCTAGCCTTAACTCCTTCTCACATTCTTCAATACTAGGTGAATATAGCCATGGTTCATAGTTTAGGGTTCAATTAAATCAATAACAATCCCAATTCATTAAACCTAGTCCAATTCATGCTTATATGATTCAATCATGATCAATTAATATAGAATGTAATCAAGTTAAGAAGAATCAACCCAAAATCTTCATCAAGTCCCTAATGGCCTAATACCACTATGATAACCGTCAATCTTAATTATCATAATTCACCATGAAAACTCCATAAAAACAGTATATAATCATCATATAAACATCGCAGAATGCTACCCACTAGATTGGGATCATAATCAAGCCTTACCCACAATGCAATCACAACCCTCTCTTGAATGGGGTTCTTTGGATTCACGAGTCAAGGGAAACTAGGGGGACTTCATCGATGGAAGAATCCATGAACTAATAAGCTTTACATTATATTAGAGACATAATCTTAGCTTGAATTCTTTGATAAATCGTCCTAAGCTGCTGCTCCAAATTCTTCTTCTTCTCTCATGGAGTTCTTGAGAATTCTAATGTGAGAGAGAGGTTTTGATTTGGAGGATAGAGTCTAGGAGGGTATTTATTGTTTAAATACTCCTAGAATACCTAATAGAACCTAATTTAACCACCCGTGCATTTATTTGGACGTGGGTTGAATTTCCCAATTCACCTCTTCACTTAACAGTCAACTGTGCGAAAGTTTTATGCTCATCGGTTGTTGGCCATCGACGGACCGTTGGTGGGACGACGGTCCGTCCTGGAGGTCCGTTGTGTTGGTCAGAGACTGCTCCAAGGTGACCTTTGCTCAGGAAACTATGTCTCAATCAATGCTTCCCATCAACGGGGTGCCGATTGCATCATCGACTGGTGTTGCCCTGGCAGTGTCTAGGCAATGGTTGGGATCCTATTTGAGGGACTTTTGCGGGGCCCTTGGGGAGTCATGCCCGAATGTTTCCACCCTAAATACGTCTGTATAGATTTTAAGAACCCCTCTTATCAATTTTACTTCCAATCACTACGTAAAACCTCATGAAACATCCTAACGTACACCAACACGTCTTAAGGTTAACTTTGAAATATGACCAGATGTTCTTGGACGCTTCACCTCCATACTCTCCCAAACTTTACACACTTCCTCTAAATACTATTAGTCATTTTAGGATGTTAAGCACTTATGATACTCATGTTAGGCTCTAGCTACACCTAAATCACATTTTGAGGTGTTACAATAATAGAGTATAAAAGCCACTTAGGAAGTTTTGGAGTTAAAACATCAAGGAACGTCCACGAAGTTTGGTGACTAGTCCAAGAGGTGCTAGTGTGTCCTAGCCTATTTGACTAGGTTTTTGAAATTGTAATTTGATGGAATTTGGTGGTAAGGTGTCTAACGCGTGTTAGAGTAGGTTTATTGTTGAAAGTACGACTACAACTCCCCAAGGACCATACTAACCCTTTCTATGGGCTAAAAATTGTCTTGGAGACAGTAGCCATAGACAATTGCCAAGCTAGAGGCGTAGGCTGATCGATGAGGCGTCAATGGTCACTGAACCATTTCGTAAAAGGGTCCATTTTGGTCACTCTTTGACCAAAACGATGATTGCACAGGACAGTGGGGGTCCTGGCCGTTGACTGACCTACAGAACGTAGGTTGGGTTCTCGTAGGTCAGGGCTACTATTTTGCTGCCATGTTTTAATTAGTTCGTTTAAATAAATTAGTTAGTTAGGGGTTTAATTAGTTGTAAGGGGTGGTTAATTAGGTTAGTTAATTAACTATATAACCTACCCAAAATCTAACACCTCACTTAACACCTCTTAATCCCAAAACACAAATTGCTCTTCCTTCTCTCTTCTTTATCGCTCCCAAATAGAAGAACTCCATTGAAGGGATTGGTCAAGGTCTCAGGGAGTCAAGGAGGGTGCTTTGCTACATCAAACTTCAACAATTAACAAGGTATGAGATCCTTTTACCTTTGTGATTACTTTTCCTGAACGGTTCTTCCAAAATTGATTTCAAAAAGATGAGTTTCATGTGAGTTTCTTTCTATTACGAAATTGATCTTCTAAATTTCATTGTCTATGGTTTCTTTTGATTATTATGCTTATATTATGATGTATTATGATCCAATTATGCTATTTCTTGATGAGTAACCTAGTTTGTGGAATATATCATGAAATTGACCCAAGTCACCCTAGTTTATGAACTAGTGATGAATTGATGTGTAGTGATTCAATTGACTTCATTATGGTATTAATTACTATTTATTGATGATATTACACCCATTGTTGGGTTGAATTGGATGGTTCATAGTAAAACCTTGGATGATGGCTTGTGAAGGAGAATGGGGAAAGTCTTGTAATCTCAAACATTTACTCTAATTATGATTACTTGTGTTTAGTGATAAAGTTATATTAAAGTATTACCTTATGATAAGATTCATTAGGGTTGGTATGGTGTTGAATTGAAATTTCTTGATTTATGGCTTGTGAGTTTGTTGGCTAAGATGTAATGATATAAAGTTGTTGATGAATTTGCCTATGTGCTTTATTATGATATGGTGATGTAAATATGATAACTTCACATGTATGAATTGTATTGAAAGGACATACTCATGTAATTACTATTGAGCTAATGACTATGACTATATAAGGAGCTATTGTCTTATGACCTAAACTATGTTATGATTGTTAAAGAAAGACATTTGAAAAGGGACTCTATCTTAGCACCGAGTGAACTAGAAGCGAGGAGTGTCCCTTACCACATAGGGAAGGTAGGTTCACTATTGTACTCAGAAGATTGGAGACTATAATGCATGTAGCATAAAGAGGGTCCTAAACACATCTCTTAGTTCTTGAACTATGTTTCCCCTATAGAATACTGGCTAGTGGATCCAGATAGATGCTATATTCCTGCTTTGGTACTACCTTGGCAAGTAGTCCTCATATTCCGAGCTAATGTAGAATCCGGTCTTTGAAGGGTTAATGACAACTTCTAAAGGAAGGATTGGATCATTTCTCCAAGTGTGGGTATGTCCTCATATTCCGAGGATGATGTCTTTTCTATCACTCTACCTATCTTACATTGTTATAATCTAAAGACAATCATTTCATTCATGTTGTTTCAAGATATTGTTGTAAGCCTTAAGTGGCATTTCTACATTTGTGTATGGGCTTTGCCCATATTGGTCTATTTTGTTTAGATGTTTTAATATGAGACTTCCTTCTTAAGACTATATTATGTATGTTATCTATATGTTGCATAAAAGTAGAAGACTATGTATTCTTGTTGTAGATTAAATGTTATAAATTTTCCGCACTTCTAACCTATGAATGTAATGATGAATGCTAAGAGGATAGTCTTACTCCTCTTCGAGGAAAATGTCGCTGGTTATGTCAAGGGGGTGCTCCCCGGATGTGGCTGTAATTAAATTCCAACTTCCTAATATGAACCCATTTTAGAATGGAAGGGGGGAAGCTAAACCCCTAGAGGTCAAATTATTTCAAGTCTTAAAGCTTGTAAGATGATTTCTAAGGGATGTCATTATCATATTATAAGGTCAAGGACCTTGGGTCCGAGGCTCCTCCTTTAGAGTTGGTCCACGTAATAGTAGACTGTCCGGAAGATTTCCACGGATGATTTACCCAAAGTTCCTTCTGAACGGGAAATTGATTATGGCATAGATTTGATTTCAGTTACTAAACCCATGTAAATTCCTCCTTAAAGGATGGATCCGTCCGAGTTGAAAGAATTGAAAGTTCAACTCAAGGATTTTCTAAACAAGGGTTTTATACAACCAAGCATATCTCTCTGGGGCGCTTCGATATTATTTGTCAAAAATAAAGATGGTCTATTAGGATATGTGTTGACTACTGACAATTAAGCAAGGTCACTATAAAGAATAAGTATTCTTTCCCTATAATTGATGATTTGTTTAACAAACTCCAAGGGGCGAGTTAATTTTCAAAGATAGATTTGAGGTCAGGGTATCACCAATTTAGTGTTAGACGAGTTGACATTCCTAAAAGGACTTTCCGAACAAGATATGGTCATTATGAGTTCCTAGTCATGTCTTTTGGTCTAGCTAATGCCCCGAATGCTTTCATGGATCTTATCAATAGGGTTTTTTGGAATTAAATTGATTCATTTGTAATTGTCTTTAATGATGATAACTTGGTATATTCCTAGAGTGAGGATGATCACAATGGTCATTTGAGGATAGTATTGCAAGTCCTCAAGGAACATCAACACTTTGCTAAATATAGTAAGTGTAAATTTTGGCTAAGGTCGGTGGCTTTTCTTGGTCACATTGATCTAGTGCGGGTATTGAGGTTGATCCGAAAAGTACGGAGCCAATTAAGAATTGGCCTAGACCTTTTAATCCCACCGACATTCGAAGTTTCTTGGGTTTAGTCTGGTATTATATGAGTTTCTTAAAGGATTTGCATCTATGGTTTCTCCATTAACTACCTAACCCAAAAGAAAGTCAAGTTTGAATGGACGGAAGCTTGTGAAAAAGGTTTCCAAATGTTGAAAGATAAGGTTACCTCGGCTTAGGTTTTAACTTTACCGGAGGGTTTGTTGTGTATTGTGACGCTTTTCGAGTAGGTTTGGGTTGTGTCCTCATGAAAAATTGTAAGGTTATAACATATGCCACTACAAAACTCAAGGTGCATGAGAATAACTATCCAACTTATAATCTTGAACTAGCGGTCGTAGTGTTTGCTTTGGAAATATGGAGACACTATCTATATGGAGTGAATGTAGATGTGTTCCCCAACCATAAGATTCTCCAATATGTGATCACAAAAAAAAGATTTAAATTTCCGACAAAGAAGGTGGTTAGATCTTTTGAAAGATTATGATATGAGCGTCCTTTACCACCTGTAATGACCAGGGAGCACCCCCTAGAAGTTCGAAGGCATAATCGACTCAGAGAAGTCTCAGACAAGCCCCATATATCATTCATTACACATGATACTAAAAATAATTAAGAATTTAAAACTTTCTTCATACACAAAGAATATTTTCATTAATAAGCAAACGGAAGACTCTTAAAACATTCTACCTTTACAGGTCTCATTAAACCATTTAATACTTTGGAGTACAATAGTTAGGACTAAGCCCATACAACACTTGAAATAAAGACTAAAAAGGAACATGTGGTTCTTGTTCTCGAATCTATGAGAACTCACCAAAGCTTCATCTTCGACCTTTAGAAACCCATCCATCATTCATGGCATATCAAGAATTCCAATCCCTACACATTAGTCAAAAGGGAAAAGAAGGGGTTAGCACATTGAATATACTAATTATGGAAGCCATGCAAAAACCATGAAAAAAGAGTATTTAGTATAGAAACATGCTTTCATGACATTTTTATAAAAACCTTCATTATAAGAGTTTAGGAGACATAATACAAGTTAACAATCACATATACGACAATACCCAAATAATCCACAAGTTATGACAATAGTCACTTAGAATCCATTTAAGCATTTAGACTCCCTACCAAGGGTTATCCTAAGACCCACCTAAGTAAGATATGAAGCAACCTCCCATACAACCCGTTCACACACACTTAGGTGATCCTTAAGACTACCCAAAATAATGATATTCCCTTCTATCATATAACACTTAGTTCCATATTCATCAAATAAGCCTTTACATAATTTAGACCCTCTACTAAGGTTACTCTAAGACTCACCTAGGTAAGACATGAGGAGACCGCCCATACATCCTCTTCAACAACACCTAAGTAATCCTGAAAGCTACCCTAGATAAGAACCTTTTTTTTCAACATACTTTATTTAAGTCAACAATACTCAGTTAAAGCCATTTAAGAGATAACTAGTCAAATAGAGGACTTCACATAATGGTCTTTGGAGGACCTAGGGAACTCATCCTAGCACCTTGAAAACCTACTCGTGCCATGTGTAGATAGCGTCCTATTTCACTACTAGACGTTGTAGAACTTTTCAATACTAGAATTCACATTCCATATGATGAGAATAGGAATTAACCGACATAGACCGTACGATCTAGGTATGGAATCCGGTGTCATAAGGACCCCACACCGTGGAAGGTGTTCTACTTGCCAAAGTTAGAACTAGTAATTATCCAATGTTGGCACATGGTATGGGATATAAAGGGATTCTTTGTACTCTAGTCTCGTACTCAAGTAGAGATACTACCACGAACATATCAACTCGGTGATTTGCCTCTGTTCGCATAAAGTAATTTATTCGCTAGGTGTATTAGAGAAGGTACCATTACAGTCCTACCAATTCATAATACTTTTTCTTCAAAGGATGGGTCCACTAGGGCTAACCAAGGTTGATTGGGATAGCTCATTTAACTACTATTGAAAGGGCACCTTAGGCCTACCGATCCATGATTTATCACTAACCTTCTTTTAATTATTCAAGGTTTTACATTCACTTAGGGTTCTAAACTCATAAAGAAGAGGCACCATTCTTAGGTCTACCGGTTCAAGACATACTCTAGAAGACACTATTTAATCATTCAAGGAAGGGCACCAACTTAGGTTTACCTATCCTAGATTTCCATTCATTCGTTCATTCTTTCATTCATACATACATACATAAAAAGGGTGCCCAAGCCTACCAATTCAAGATATCACATTCACATAACTTTTGTGCATCAAGTAGGGACAACTAGGTCGACCTAAACAAGACACCATATCAACATATAGAGACTCTTCACAGTCTATCATCATCACATTGAAACATTTGGAGGGACATGCTTTCATTCACCATATAATATAGCTTTACACAAAATCACCTCAATACCACATAAACACCTCACATTAGGATCATTATATTAGACCACACATATATCACATAATGACTTCACTTTATACATTCAATAAGCTATAACACCTTCTACATAGTCACATTACTTTATGTACCAAACTTCACATTAGGCCTTAACGTATACCCTAACATGAGACTACTACAATTCACATAATAATGCTGATAAGGCCATGATCTGAATAAGAACAACAAGTAAACACTGCCACTATAAGTGGACCATACCAATCTATGGAAATTTTGTATTAGTTCTACATTAACTAATGGAATTAGGTCAATTACCTTCTTCCAATAGCCAAGATCACCAATCCTTAATATCTCCAACAATTCACAATATAATAACATAATTAACCATTGAAATCAACAATACAACATAATCTCAACTCAAATCTGTCATCATTAGATCATTATCAAATAACCCAATCATAAGTCAAATTTAGAGATTTGAGAAGATCAAGGGTTCATGGAGATTTTCATTGGAAGACATCAACTAAACATCAATAATATAACATAGAATGATTTGAAAATGTTTTAGGCAAGAACCCATGACTTAGAGTGAAAATTGGACTTTTCATAAACTTACTAATCACTTTAAAATTTACTCTAAGGTGATAGAAAGTCTTAGATAAATAACGCCCATACCTCATTAGAAGCATGATAAGTGAAGAAGAAAGCCATTAGAATCCACCATTCTAGATCCATCTTGACCTTGAGCTTCCACGAGGGGTTTTGGAGAATATTTTGGGAGGGAAAGTTTTGATTTAGGTGTTAGGGTCTAAGAGATGGTTTAATCACTTCAGAATTCTTAAAATATCAAAATACACCTAAAACAACCGACTTGTCACGATCAGGCAGCACCCCTAGACGTAATCGGCGTCTTCAACCTCAAAGAGGACTTAGACTAGCCCTTAGAAGACATCATGACATGTATCACAGGTAGAGAAAATGCGGAAAATTTAAAACTTTTACATACTGAAGTATAACCTTCTCATTTATCATATATAGGAAGATTACTTAGACTTCTCATTATGAAGTGTACATAGACTTCTCAATTATGCAACATAGAAAATTTATTAAGTAGTCTAATATTTGTCTCACACATAAACCATCTATTATTGATATAAGATTTGGGCATAGCCCTTACACTATTACGATATGCCACATATAGGCTTAACAAGAAAGTCTCCAAAACATAAGGAAAGAACAATTTTCTTAGACATAGTCAATACTATAAGGCTAGAAAAGTGGATTCGTACTCAGACGAGGGCACTCACCAATAAAGTGGGAAATGGTCCAGGTCTTCCTTCAAAGTGACCTTGATTCCTCAATGGCCTGAACCTACATTGTTGGGGAAAAGGGACAGAATATGGGTTATTACAAGCCACATGTACTAATTATGCAAACATATGCAATCAAAACCATTGAAATCACACTTAAAAGGACATTTTGTTCAAACCATGCTAAGTCACTTTGAAAGATGTTACGCATATACAAGAGCATATCCAAGTCAATAGTCAAAACAAAATTAAGAAATTTTAATATCCAACACAAGACCAACATTATCTTAAGGTCATATCAACATTTCATATCTTAGAGTTCATAACATCATAGCATACAAGACCCTTACTCACAATCCCCTCCCAAACCTACTAGTGAAATGTTCATGTGAAGCCCCATAACCCCAATTAATCAAGTAAACTAGAAAAGAGACCATAAGCAATATCTATAATTCATATACCATCATATCATACATATTCATCATCACATATAGAAACTTAAACCATTATCATGTTCATCAAATGAAGTCAACATCATATAAGATCAACATCATGTAAAGTCAACATATGAATTTCATTCATAACATAAGTACATAAGAACATCCTCCTAGGACTCCCCTCAAGGTTACTTGTGTAGTGCATAAGTAAAGTTTCATACCCTTACCTACACTAAGTAAAACCCCTTAAGTCATCCTAGTTGGAGTTCACCCTATTAATTTCATTCACTGATTTTACTTTAGGCAAAAATTGCCTTAACCAAAAATAGACCATGTGAGCTAAACATGAATCTGGTGTCATGAAACCCTACACCGAAAGAAGGTGCTCTACTTGCCAAGGTTGAACAAAAAATGAACATAGCATTCTAAGTGGATCCAGTAGCTAGTTTTACTATGGGCGCATATAGTTAAGGAACTAGGAGATATGTATTGGAAAACGTCTTTGTCCCCATTTGCATTATAGTCTCCATCTCATGAGAACCATTGTGAAATTACCTTCCCACATTGGGAACGGACACCTCTCATATCTAGTTCGCTCAGTGCTAAGCTAAAGTTCCTTTTTTGAACTGTCATTAAACCGTCCTTAAACATTAGATTACAATATAGACCTTAAGGACTAACCCCTTGTATGATCTAATAATAGCTCTTTAGGTATTGAATGAGAACTTCCTTTCATTACAACCTCTTCATTAGTGACATCATCACATCATAGTCATATCATAATAAGACACACAAAAGAATCACTTTCAACATTGGATGATCATACCCCTATCAAGATATCACATTCAATGTACTCATAACATGACACCAGATTCATCATATCATCATCTTCCTATTCTATTAACATAATCATACTTCAATTGAACATCATTATCAAGAATAAACCATCATTGCATCAATAAAGTATTCATAGCCTTTGAGAATCTTACTGATACATTCCAAGAATCACCTTCAAGACTTCATCATCAATCCCACAATATTTATCCATCAATTCCACTCAACATCATATGTAATAGTAAAATACACAATTACTAAATAAATTTCATCATCCCTAATCACTAATCAACCTAATTCATAACCTAGGGTTAGGTAAAATGGACAATGATGCGATATTCAAGAACTAGATCAAAGGCCCAATAAAAACACGATACAAGGCAGTCCATGAAGAAACAATACCATCAACACCAATATATAAACTCATACCTCATCATCTTAAAGCAATTTATCAACCAAATCCATGATTTAGGGAATTAGGGAAAACATTAATACAATAAAATTTCAATTGAATAACATCAATTAACCATTATTAAACTCATAAAAAATTGTAATTAATCATAATTCGTCATAATTAATCACCAATTTAAAGTTTAAGAAGAAACCAATGTGTAGAGGAAACCCTTGATTTTTGGGAGATTTAGAAATCAACTTTGAATGGACCTATTGGGGAAAGGAATCTCAAGAGTGAAGAATCCATACATTGATGAAGATTTAATCCACGAATTGGAGAACAAAAGTTGAGAACTTGGTCTTCTTCTCCAAGCTTCCAATGCTCTTTAATGGAGGTTGAGTAGAGAGAGAATTTAAAGAAAAGTGAGTGATTTGGGTAATTGATTTGGGTGGGTGAAATGACTTAAAACTGACCCTAAAGCAATATATAACCCCCACCTAAAATATCCAAAATACCCCTCACTTAATTGGGTCTTTTTTCTGAAGTCAATTGACTTAAAAACAATGTGATCGAATTTGGGACTTGGTTGTGCGTTGCGGGAGCACTTCCAAATCTTTTTCTAGAATCTGATTTTAGGCAGTGAGCTTCATGAATGCCCTGAATCCCGAGGAAATTTTTGCCTATCAAGTGATGGCTGCCAGACGCGCCACCACCATCAAAAAGGGCGTCCTCTGAAGGCCGCTTTGGCAGCCTCCTCGCCGATGTTTAGATCCTCCTCAATGATTCTTCAATTGGTCCTTGATGAGTCATAACTAGATTTTTTGACCCTATAAAAATTATTTACCTATTTAAAGTCGCTTTTAAAAGTTTTAGACTTCATATGACACTCCCAAACCTTCAAAAAACATAAGGATGTTCACCTGTTCAATTTTATTAGTTTCCGGACGTCAAGGTCGTCATTTTCCATCGAGGATCTAATACTTCTAAATATAGTCTATTATATTAGTCTAGGCCTAGATACATCAGATTAGTGAGGCTCTAGTCTAAGTCATCGACTTCCATATTGTTACACATCCATACCTATTAAAAGACTTGAGGTGAACTTACTAATTCACCCCCACGTAGGCCGAAATGCAGCTGGTATTGCAAACTCAAACGATGCCCCCCCATCTACTGGTCGTAGATGGAGTGACGCGCCGTCATTGAGGTCTGTCATTTAGGATAGAGAGTCACCAAGTTGCAGGCACTGCAGGTCTAATCGACGCCGAAGGTTGACTGGTCATCAATTGAACTATTGGTCGTCCATTGTGGCCGTCGTTTGACACTGCTTGGCAGTAATCTTGGTTTAGCGATGGGGTCTTCCTCTAGGGCCCCTCGTGGGTCCTTGATGGATTTGTACCCGAACGTTAAACCCTGAAATATGCTCATCTAAGTCCTAGGGTTTCCTCTAATTATTTTAGACACCAAAAAACTCATGAAACATGCAAAGGCATACTAGAACACACACAAGTACATAGATGACTAGTCATCGAACGGCTTGGTCGTCGCTTGACGTTTGATCTCAAACTCGACCGGACTGACACATTAAATTATCTAGTTAACAGCCCTTAAAACACAAGCGAATCTCTAGTTCAACCTAGTTCATTTTTAGGGTCACTAGATTCTCCCTCACTTGGGAACATTTGTCCTCGAATGACACTTCATACTTAAAGGGATAACAACCAAAGCATACAGCCCACATTCATGAATAAATTATCATAAACTATACACATAATTAGGATTAGCATAACTTCACAACAAAATGGCTCAAACAAATTCATGCAGTTCAAGAAAGTAGAACTACATCTACCTACTCCTTAGCATCATTCTTTACTATTTTTCATGATATTGGAGGAACTTCCTTCTCCATGTTGCATCATGCTCATTTAAACGTTACTATTCACATCATGCAATTTTTCATCAAAGCATAATCATGCAACATTTTAATAAGGCAGGTTCAAAGCAATTTCTTTATATAGTCTTAACATGCAACTTCTCAATAACACATAGGCATGCTATACAAGTCAACTCATGCAAAATTTAGGCATGCTCAGTATTTCACTCATGAAGCAATTAGACAATCTACACTAAATGTACATGAACATGAGGAATACAATCCATAAAAACCCATTTTCTCATTTAACAAGAATTCTACTAAAAAGTATATATCATAAGGAGAATATTTGGAAACTTATTTTTCACAAAAGACTCCAACTAAACCAAGATACTAGGAACTCTTAGTTTTAGGCTTGAGTAGGCATATATGGAAAAGATATGGATATCTCAGTCCCAACACTCTTACTATTCACCATACTCCCCCACTTAAAAGTAGCCCATCAAAGGTCAACATGAACATGCTATAAGGATCTTTATCAAGAAACCATCAACCTTACGAACACCATTCTCACCCAAATCTTCATTTTACTAAGCCTCTTGAAACAACAACATCAAGCCTATCCCATAAACACCCAAGACTCTCAAAATTTCATCATCTAGCCACAACATCCCCTACTAGAAGAAACTCAACTAAATCTTTCAAACATCACTTCCTCCCTTCTCTAAGGTCAAATCAATACAACATTAGACCTCCTCACTCATCGTACCTATACATTTCTAGCACCAACACTCACCATCATAAGGCAACTCATCCAACCTAAGGTCATCATCACAATCTTCAATGTCCCATCAAAAAATTCACACATAATCTCTTTTCTCTCCCTCAACCTCTACAACCAAACATCTCAAAGGCCACACTCTAAGGACCATCACATAAGGAACAAGGGAAAGACATCATAGAACAAAACTATTAGGCATGATTAGAGGAATGAAGAAGTGAAACTTTTTTAGCACCTAATAGCATCCTATTCATAATGTGACGTGTTTCACTTTATGAACAAGACACTATTAGATGTGGTTTTTGAAACAATGTAAGACACTCCAAAACCTTATGCCCTGATACAAGTTTGTAACGACTAGGGAGCACCCCCTAGAACTTACAAGGCATAATCGACTCCGAGAAGTATCAAATAGCCCCTTAGATCATTCGTTGCATATGATACTCAAAAGAAGTAAGAATTTAAAACATTCTTCACATATGAAGAATACTTTCATTAATAATCAAGAGGAAGACTTTTAAAAACATTCTACCTTTACAATATCTAATTAAGCCATCTAATACTTTGGATTACAACAGTTAAGACTAATCCCATATGAGACTTGAAATAAAGACCAAAAGGAACATGTGGGTCTTTTCCTCGAATGTATGAGGACTCATCAAAGCCTCATCTTCGACCCTTAGAAACCTATACATCATCCATGGCATATCAAGACTTCAAATCTCTACACTTTAGTCAAAAGGGATAAAAAGGGGTTATCACATTGTGCACTAAGTATGGAAGGAATGCAAAAACTATGGGAAAAAAATTTAGTATAGAAACATGCTTTCATGACATTTTGATAAAAACCTTCATCATAAGAGTTTAAGAGACATCATACAAGTCAACAATCACATATAAGACAATACCCAAATAATCCACATGATATGAACGTAGTCACTTAGAATCTATTTAAGCATTTAGACTCCTTGCCAAGGGTTACCCTAAGATCCACCTAAGTAAGATATGAAGCGGCCACCCATACAACCCCTTCAGACACACCTAGGGGATCCTCAAGACTACTTGTGGTTTTTGAAACAATCTAAGACACTCCCAAACCATATGATCTAGGTATGGAATCCGGTGTCATAAGCACACCACACAGTGGAAGGTGTTCAACTTACCAAAGGTAGAAGTAGTAATCGACCCATGTTGGAACATGGTTAAGGGATATCAAGGGATCCTTTTTACTCGAGTCTCATACTAAAGTAGAGCTACTACAACAAGCATATCCTCTCGGTTCTTTGCCTTTGTTCTCATAGAGTAATTTATTCCCTAGGTGGATTAGAGAAGGTACCGTCACTATGTCCTACCAACTCATAATACTTTTTACTCCAAGGATGGTGTCATGACCAGGGAGCACCCCCTCGACGTAATCGGCGTCTTCGTCCTCGAAGAGGTCTTAGACTTGACCTTAGCATACATCATTGCATTTCATATGTAAAATACGGAAAATTAAAACATTCCATATGAAGTTTAGTTAGATTTATCATTTATCAAAATAGTCCACATAGTTGTCTCACACAAAACCATCTATCATAGGAGTACAAGATTTGGGACATAACCCTTAAAACATTACAATAAGTCTCATAAGAGAATACAACATAGTCTTTACAAGATAGGAAATAGAAAAACTATCTCTAGACTAATCAATAAGCGAAGCAAGAATAGTAGAATTCATCCTCGAACTTGATGAATCACAAACAACTTGGGAACTATACAAGTCTTCCTTGAAGATGGACTTGAAACCCTTCAATGGCCCGAACCTGCATTATTGTAGAAATAGAGAGAATATGGGTTAGTACAAACCACATGTACTAAGTATGGAAACATATGCAAGCATAACCCTTGAAAACATGCACAAAGGGCATTTTTGTTATAAACATGCTAAGTTAATTCACAAGCTTTCATGCTTAATCATAACAACAGCAATATGCATGTGCATACACAAGAACAACATTATAATTAAGACATATCAACAATTCATGTTTTAAAGTTCATTTCATTACAACATCACAAGACCCTTACTTTCAATCCCCATCCAAGTCAACTAGTCCAATGCTCATGTTAAGCCCCATAACCCCAGATAAACAAAGTAGACTAGCAAAAAGACCATAAGCAATGCCTTTACCTCAGATAACATCATAACAAGTTAAGCCAACTTCATATATAGCTACTTAGACCAACATCATGTGTAATCAATGACACCAATATCATATAAGATCAACATCATATAGAGTAGGCATTATACATTTAGATCATAACATAAGAATATAAGAACTCCTCCTAGGAATCCCCTCATGGCCCACTAGTGAAATACATAGGTAAAGTCACATACCCTTACTTATACTAATTAGTACCTCTTCAGTCATCCTAGTTAGTGTTCATCTGATTACTTTCATTCATTCATTTTACTTTCAAGAACATTTTCCATAACCCACAATAGACCATATGAGCTAAACGTGGAATCCGGTGTCATGAAACCTTACACCGACATAAAGTGCTCTACTTGCAAAGGTAAAACCATACATAATTATAGCAACTAGGTGGATACACTACCTAGTCTTCCTATAGAGGCACATATTTTAGGAACTAGGAGATTGTTGCTAGAAACACTTTTATGTACAGTTTCATTGTAGTCTCTATATCATGAGAACAATATTGAACCTACCTTCCCTCTTGGGAAGGACACTTCTCACTTTCTAGTTCTCTCGATGATAAGCAAAAATTCCCTTTTTGAAGTGTCTTTAAGCTAATATAGGCCTTAGGAGTTGAATCCTTGTATAATCATGATCATAGCTATTAGGTATTGAATGATAACTTCCTTTCATCACAACCCAACATTAGTGAGATCATCATGTCATAGTCATAATAATAAGGTACACAAGAGAATCACTTTCAATCTTGCAGGATCATAGCCCTATCTTCATCTCACATTCATCAAATTCATAACATGCTATCATGTTCATCATCTCATCATCTTATTATCCTAGTTATATATTCATACTTCAATTGAACATCACCATCAAGAATAGACCAACGAAAATTTGAAGTAAAGTATTCATGATCTTGAAAGTCTTACCAATGGCTTCCAAGAATCCCCTTCAAGACCTCACCCTCTAGTCCACAACATTTATCCAATTGTCCAATAACCATTATCATATAATAGTAAATTAAGAAATAACACAATCAATTACAACATCCCTAATCATCACTCAACCTAATTCATAAGTTAGGGTTACAAAAAAGGGACATTCATGGATCTTTAAAGGAAATTAGGTCAAAACCTAAGGACATCAATTCACCCATAAAAAATCATAATCTATGAATATAAATCAAATAAGTACCACATTAAACGAATTTGAAAGATAACCCTAGAAATTGGATGAAAGCCATTATCTTAAAGAACATTGAAAACCAAACTTTGAAGGACCTCTTGGGGAAAGGATTCCCAAGAGTGAATAGATTCCATACCTTTCTAATTATTAAATAACTGAAGAAGAAAGCCTTGATATTGAATCCCTAGTGAAGATTGAACTTGCTCTTAAATGGGGGTCTTTGCGGAAGTGACAGAAAGTAGATAGAAGTGGGAGTCATTTGGGTTTTGGATATATGTGGTGTTAGGTTAGTTTAATGACTTAAGAACCTTTCATAGTCCTAAATTAACTAATTAAAACCTTCACTAAATTTAATTAATTAATTAACTAAACACCCTTAATTTAGCCGATTTAAGACACTGAAGTGGTGGTCCAATCGATGACACCCGTCGACGGACCATCCTGGTCAATCGTAGTTTGGGACAGAGACTAGTTTTACGGATCTCTTAGTGAGAAGTCTAAGTGTGGACCAATGATACCAAATGACGGAGCGTCGTTCAAACGAGGGCTCGTCGTTTCTCTCATGGTTGCACAAAGTAATGTGAGAGCTTTTAGGGTCAAATGTTAGGGTCCTCCTCGAGGGCCCTTATGGTTGTCCTTGGGGAGTCGTGCCCGGATGTTTCGACCCTAAACACACTCTAATGTATATCCTAAGACCTTTTTTACAAAGTTTGAATTTTATCCGACTCCTTAAACCCCTTGAAACACCTTAAGGCACACTAGGTCATCTTCATAAATCTCTAGACGTTGTTGTCATCCCGTGACGTTTAGGTCTTAATACTTCCTAATCAAGTTGAATACATTAGTTTAGGTCTTGGATTATCATTATTCACTACATGAGGCTCTAGTTGAAGTCTTTGAACTTCCGAGGCGTCACATTATCCCCTATTTAGGAACATTTGTCCCCGAATGACACCTAAATCTGTTTATAAGAAAAGAAAGATTCAATACTAGCAGCCCACAACAACAACAAAAACATGAATATAGTCATCATGAGTCACAGCTCATAGGAGGAATTCTCAACTCCATTCAACATAAAAACCAAAGCACTTAAAACGTAGGAATTCAATTTATCACATATAGGAGCTTACCATTTCATATCACATAATGAGGAGCTGCCTTCTCAATTCTCAATGTGTGCTCAAAATGAGCATCAGAGAGTTAACCTGCAATACTTTTTGTCAAGACAACATAACTGCATTCTCACTACAATCTCATGAAGGAAAATATACACATTATATATGAGTGCAAGTTAAACATGAGAGCATATTTCATAAAAACTCATTTTAATCATGAACCTTTACAAAGATGTGGACATACTAGAAAAGCAAGCCAAGTTTTACATTATTCATAATTTTTATTTTAAGTAGAACTACTAACACAACTTTGAATAGGATTAAGATGAAATAGATGAGGGTAGTTGACTTCATGTGGGACTCGGCCTCCCATGTTGCACCCTCAACTAGATAGTTTCTCCATAGGACTTTTACGGAGGCAACCTCTTTATTCCTCAATTTCTTGACTTGGAGATCTAAGATCTCAATCTGAACCTCTTCATAAGAAAGGTTCTCATTTACCCCTAACCCTTAAATTGGGAGAATATACACCTGGTCGCCTATACATTTCTTGAGCATAGAGACATGAACTACGAGATGAACTGGGGCTAGTTCACTTGGTAACTCCAAGTCATAATCCACCTTCCCGACTTGTTTCAACACTTCATAAGGGCCCACATATCGGGGAGTGAGCTTCCCTTTTTACCAAACCTCAATACCCCTTTCATGGTCGAAATATTCAAGTAGACCGAATCACCTATTTCAAACTCAAGGTCTCTCCTTCTATTGTCAGCATAAGATTTTTGCTGAATATAGGATGTTTTCAACCTATCCCTTATCATTCAAACTTTTCCCATGGCCTCATGAAATATCTTTTCACCAAGGAGTTCAAACACCATCCTCAAACCACCCAACCAGAGATAGACACCTTCTACCGTATAGTGCTTAAAATAGTGCCATAGAGATACTTGAATGGTAGCTATTTTTGTAAGACAACTCTATCAATGGTAGGTAATCGTCCCAACTACCCTTGAAGTTGATGACACAATCCCTCAACATATCCTCTAGGGTTTGGATGGTGCGCTCCGCTTGGCCATCCATTTGGGGGTGAAATGCGGTACTAAGTTTCACTTGATTACCCAGCCCTTTTTGGAAATACCTCTAATAGTGAGAAATGAATTGTGAACCTCTATCCGAAATGATGGATAAAGGAATCCCATGCAAACTCACAATCTCATTGAGATACAACCTAGAATATTCATCCGCCGAATAAGTAGTTTTGACGGGGAGAAAATGGGCAGAGTTTGTCAACCTATGCAAAATTAACCCAAATGGAATCATTTTGCCTACGTGTTCGAGGCAAACCCACTATGAAGTCTATTTTGACATCTTCCCACTTCAAAGTAAGAATAGCTATTTCTTGATTTAACCATCTCGATCTTTAATGCTCGGCCTTTACTTGTTGATAGTTAGGATATTTGGCCAGTAACTCTGCTACCTTGGTACCAAAGTACCCCCATCCCCCCTTGGAAGAATGCTTCATTGTAATTATTTATAACTAATTCCTTTAATTCCATCTATAGAGGATTAAAGTGTTGCTTAGGATTCACCTCCACTACTAAAGATAATTCAGAATTATGATGAACTATGGAACCCCTTTTTGCAGAAGCCTCTAATCAACACCCAACCGAGCCAATCTATGTACCTCTTTCACTAACGCTTTCTTACCATCGGGTACATGAGCCAAAGTACCCATTGACATTTGACTTAGATCACCCGCAACCATATTAGCCTTGTTGGGGTGGTAGAGGACACACATATCATAGTCCTTTAATAATTCCAACCACCTTCTTTGTTGGATTTTGAACTCTTTTTGAGTGAACACATATTGAAGGCTCTTGTGGTCCGTAAACACATCCACAGGTACACCATATTGATAATGTCTCCATATTTTTAAAGAAAACACCACGGCCGCTAGTTCAAGATCATAAGTTGGATAGTTCTTCTCATCCACCTTGAGTTGTCTAGAGGCATATGCTATCACCTTTCCATGTTGCATAAGGACACAACCCAAACCTACTCGAGAAGCATCACAATACAATACAAACCCTTTGGTACCCTCCGGTAAAGTCAAAATAGGAGCGGAGGTAATCTTATCTTTCAACTCTTGGAAGCCTCTTTCACAAGCTTCCAACCATTCAAACTTAAATTAATTTTTTTTGGGTTAAGGTTATCAAAGGGAGGGATATATGCAAACCCATCAATGAATCTCCTATAATACCCATCTAAACCTTAGAAACTTCGAGTATTGTTTGGAGTTAAAGGTCTAGGCCAATTGTTGACCGCTTTTGTTTTCTTTTGATTGAATTCTATTCCCTCACTTGACAAAATGTGACCAAGTAAAGAAACCAATCTCAACAAAAATTCACACTTATATATTTATCAAAGAGTTGATGTTCCTTGAGTACTTGCAATACTATCCTCAAATGACCCATGTGGTCATCCTCTCTTTTCGAATATACCAAGATATCGTCAATGAAGACAATTACAAATAAATCAAGATATTTCCAAAATAGCCTATTCATAAGGTCCATGAAATTCGTCGAGGCATTAGTTAGATCAAATGGCATAACTAGGAAGTCATAATGACCATAACTAGTTTAGAAAGTCGTCTTAGGTATGTAAACACCTCTCACCCTAAGTTGATGATACCCCGACCTCAAACCAATTCGAAAAGTAAATCGCTCCTTGGAGTTGATCAAATAAATCATCAATCCTAGAAGAGGATATTTATTCTTTATAGTGACCTTATTCAATTGTCGGTAGTCGATGCACATTCTAAGAGACCCATCCTTCTTCTTAACAAATAATGCCGGAGCGCCCCATGGGTAAATGCTTGGTTGTATAAAACCCTTATATAGAAAATCCTTGAGTTGATCCTTTAGTTCTTTCAACTTGGCCGTACCCATACGGTAAGGAGGATTTGATATTGGTTTCGTATCCGGCAATAAATCTATGCCGAAATCTATTTTCCATTTGGGAGGAATTCCGGTAAATCATAAGTGAAGACTTCCAGAAAGTCCTTCACTACGGGTACCGACTCTAGATGAAGAGCTTCAGACCCAAGGTCCTTGAACCTAACAATATGGTAGATACATCCCTTAAAAATCATTTTACAAGGTTTTATACATGAAATGATTTGACCTCTAGGGATTGAGTTTCCAACCTTCTATTTTAAAACGGGTTCATTAAGAAATTGAAATCCAAGTGCCCTTGTTCTACAATTAATAGAAGCAAAACAAGCATCTAACAAATCCATACCCAATATGACATTAAAATAAAACATATCAAGTTCGACAATATCGACCAACCTAACTCTATTGGACAATAATATGGACAACTCCTAAAGAATCTTTTAGCAGCAATAGAGTCACCCACCAGTGTAGTAACCAAAAAAAGGTTAAACTAATACATTGGGGAGCATATTAAACTTCATGGACACTAAGGGAGTTACAAAAGATAAAGTTGCACCGGGATGTAGTAATTCATGTACATCAACGGAAAATACTTGTAATAAACCAGTGACAACATTGAGAGAATCCTCTTGATCACCCCTAGAGCGGAGATCATAAAAGCGGTTGTTCTTAGGAGCATCGAAAGTAGGACCACTTGCTTGTGCTTTGTAATTCCCCTTTCCTTGACCCCTTTTCTCAGGACAATCTCTCACCTTATGGCCACTATTTCAACAACCAAAGCAATTATACATTCCAACTAGCCATTCACACATATGTTTCTTACCACAATTTGCATAACTAGGTTTCGCAATTTGGAAACCACTACCTCTTCCTCCCCTTGGGATCTAGAGTTAGACACCCTATCCTTACTAGCCTTGGGGAAATTTGAAGGAACTTGGTCGGAGAATCTCTTCTTAAACTTGGGCTTGTCTTGAATTTCCAACTTACCCTTAGAAGTACCTCCTTCATAGGACCTTGCCCTCTTGGCATATCTATTCTTCCTCTTAAGCCTAGTCTCCTCCACTTGTTGAGCATGCACCATCAAACGAGAAATGTCCATGTTGTCATAAAGCATCGCTGAACAACACTCTTCCACAAGATCTTCGGACACACCCGTTACAAAATGACTCATTTCATCTCTAGGATTGGACAGCAAAGAAGAGGCATATTTAGACAACTTAGTGAATTTCAAAGAGTATTCTTGCACACTCATACCTCCTACATGAAGGTTGATGAACTATTTCACTTTTGCCTCTCTTGTCTCCCTTGGGAAAAAGCTATCAATAAATGCCCTCCTAAACACTTCCCAACTTATGGGACCCGCTCTTAAAGCCCTATTGTCTTTCCATTGAGTGTACCAAGTTTGAGCCAGATCCTTGAGGTGATAAAGGATAGCTAGGCCTTCTCATTTGAACTCACTCTCATACCATACAATATCTTGTAAACCTCATCAAGAAAGTCTCGGGGGTCTTCATTCACCTTAGATCCAAAGAAAATGGAAGGGTATATCCTAGTGAAGTCCCTGAAGCGAGAAGCCATGGTATTAGCTTTTTGGTTCAAACTGGGTGCAACTTCTCAGTTTGCTTGAACCGCCAAGCTTGAGATTGAGTGACTACGACTTGAGATTGAGTAGTCATGGCTTGAGAAAAGTTGAAAAAAGTCATCTTTATCTCTCCATCCGTCATAATTGGAGGATTGGTCGGAGCTTGGTCACCTAGAGGAGCTTGGTTACCTTGTGAAGAACTCCGACATTATCAATCTCATCTTCAACTCTTCTTGTGGACGCCCTTCTAGTAGTCATAGCATATAACCAGAAGAAAAGGATTAGAAGAAAATGACACGTAGAGTTAAGACTCTTGAGGCACGAATTTGAGAATACAAAAGAAGTGACAATTTCCTAAGCATCACATAGCCTCTAATACATACGTTTGGCGCGCTTCATAATTATGAACAAGACTCTACGTAGACGTGGTTTTGTGAGACATCATTACTAAGATTTTTAGACCTCAGTTGTGATAACAAGATTGTCACGACCGGGGAGCACCCCCTAGATTTAACCAGCGTCTTCTTCCTCGAAGAGGTCTTAGACTATCCCTTAGCATAAATAATTACATCTCATAGGTAAAATATGGAAAAGTTAAAACTTTGCATATTAAGTTTACTTAGACTTCTCATTTATCAAAACAGTCTACATAGTTGTCTCACACAAATCCATCTATCATAGGAGTACAAGATTTGGGACATAGACTTTACAACATTACAACAAGTCTCATAAGAGAATATAATATAGTCTTAGCAAGATAGGAAATAGAACAAATGTCTTTAGACTAATCAGATAGCCATGCTAGAATAGTAGGCTTCAACCTCGGACTTGAGGATTCACCAACAACTTACTATCGAAGTCTTCCTTGAAAATGGCCTTGAAACCCTTCAATGGCCCGAACCTACACTATTGTAGAAAAGAGAATATGGGTTAGTACAAACCACATGTAATAAGTATGGAAACATATGCAAGTAAAATCCTTGAAAAACATGCACAAAGGGACATATTAGTTATAAGAATTCTAAGTTACTTTAAAAGCTTTCACGCACATCCCAATAGAATATACAAGTTCATAATCATAAAAACCTCAATATACATGTCTATATACAAGAACAACATCATAATTAAGCCATATCAACATGTCATGTTTTAAACTTCATTTCGTTAAAGCATCACAAAATCCTTACTCACAATCCCCATCCAAGAACTAGTGCAATACTCATATGAATCCCCATAACACCAGATAAACCAAGTAGACTAGCAAAGAAACCATAAGCAATGCATTACCTCATATAACATCGTAAAGCGTAAAGAAAACTTCATACATAGCAACTTAGACCAAAATCATGTGTAATCCATTAAACTAATATCATATAAGATTAACTTCATATAGAGTAGAAATTATACATTTAGACCATAACATAAGCATATAAAAACTCCTCCTAGGATTCCCCTCAAGGTCCACTAGTGCAATGCATAGGTAAAGTCTTATACCCTTACCTATACTAAGTAGTACCTCTTAAGTCATTCTAGTTAGTGTACATCTTATTACTTTAATTCATTCATTTTAAATCTGGGAACATTCACCATAACCAGCAATAGACCATATGAGCTAAACATGGAATCCGGTGTCATGAAACACTACACCAAAAGAAGGTGCTCTACTTGCCAAGGTAGAACCATACATAATTGTAGAATTTTGGTGGATCCCCTAGCTAGTCTTCCTATGGGGAAACATAGTTAAGGAACTGGGAGATTTTTTCTAGAAACGCTTTCATGCACATTTGAATTGTAGTCTCCATCTCATTAGAACAATCGTGAACCTACCTTTCCTCTTGGGAAGGGACACCTCTCACTTTCTAGTTCGCTCGGTGCTAAGCCAAATTTCCTTTTAAAAGTGTCTTTAAGACATCCTTAATATTATTTTATAGTATAGGCCTTAGGAGACTAACCCCTTGTATAATCATGATCATAACTCTTAGGTATTGAATGAGAACTTCCTTTCATCACAACTCAATATTTAATGAGATCATCACATCATAGTCATAATAATAAGGTGCACAAGAGAACCACTATCAATCTTTCATGATCATAGCCCTATCATCATAAGGTGCACAAGAGAACCACTATCAATCTTGCATGATCATAGCCCTATCATCATCTCAAATTCATCATATTTATAACATGCTATCAAATTGATCACCTCATCATCTTCCTATCCTATTCACATATTAATACTTCATTTAAGCATGATCATCAAGAATCGACCAACATAATTGATGTAAAGTATTCATGATCTTAAAAGTCTTACTTGTCACGACCCGGGAGCACCCCCTAGACATAACCGGCATCTTCATCTTTAAAGAGGACTGAGACTAGCCCTTAGCATTCATCATAAAATATCATAGGTCAAAATGTGTAAAATTTAATTATTTTTACATAGTGAGGTATACATAGACCTCTCTCATATCATATATGGATTTTAATTAGACTCCTAGTTAATGAAGCTTAAATAGGCTTATCCTTTAGGCAACATAAACAATACATAAGAATTAGCCTAATACTTTGTCGCACATTAAACCATGTAAAGAGTATTACAAAGTTGGGCGTAATGACATACACAAGTACAATATGCCATTATAGGCTTACAACTATAGTCTTCATGAATAAGAATGACGTAAATGTCCTTAGACATAAGAAACACTACTAAGGTAGAACAAATGGCACCATCCTTGAAATCGAGGACTCACCAACAACTTGGGGGAAAAGTCCAAGTCTTCTTGCAAAGTGGCCTAGATGCTCTTCAATGGTCGGAACCTACAAAGTTTGGAAAAAGGGAAGAAATATGGGTTAGTATAAACACTTGTACTAAGTATGAATCTTATGCATAAAATCATCAAAACATGAGAGAAGGCACAATTTAGTCAAAACCATGCATATATATCAATAATTCAACATGCACATATAAGGAACATCATAAGTCAACCCAACATTATATTAACCCAACATCCAAGCAACTGAAAGCAATACTTCGTGCAATGTAAGTAATAGAACCCCCTAACTCTATCCAAAGTTAAGAACCACATTAAGTAACTTACTTCATACATATGACATAACGTCATATCTCATCATAACATGCTTAGTTCATAAGATTATATATAACTTGACATACATAACATATAATCAACTTGATCATATAAGAAAACAACTAAGACCATCCCTTAGGATCCCACATGTGCAATGCATAAAGAAGTTCATACCCTCTTTTACACTATGTAGTAGCCTTTAAGACAAGCGCTAATAAGAGTTCACATACTTAACTTATCCATTTACTTTTACATTAGGGAAAGAAGTGAAATAACCGACATGAGACCATGTGAGCTACATGGAATCTGGTGTTCTACTCCCAATAACCGACATGAGACCATGTGAGCTATATGGAATCCGGTGTTCTACTCCCATACCATAAAGAGAAGGTTAACACTTGCTTAAGGTGCAACCTTTCGTACATAGCTATCTAGGTGGATCCACTAAGCTATAGTCCTATGTGGGCACATAGTTAAGAGTAAAGGAGATTTCTACTAGAAACCTTCACTTTTTAGATGTGGAGGTTTCCATGTCATGATTCAACACATATATTGGGAAACCAGACTTACTAAACGTGAAGAAACCCATAAGGGAGGCCGAACTTACTAAACGTGAGACCTTCATCTCATTTACATGCCCTTTCAGTGCTAAGAATTAATTCCCTTTAGTAATGATCATACTCATAATACTATGTTCACATTAGCTTCTTCTAGTCTCCTACGTAAAGATCTCATCATAATAGATCATATGTAATCATAAGTGAGAACTACCTTTTCACTTTATAAACCTCATACAAATGAGTAAATCTTTCACTAGGACTTCATTATAATCATGAAAACTACTTTCAATCATATAATAGGCATATCATAAGATGCTTATATACTTCATAACAATTTCAAGTGTCTAGGATTAGGAATGAGGAATACTTGTCATAAACATCAAAAACATACATTAGACATGAAAGCATTACTATATAAGTAACTCATATTTCATAATTGAATTCCAAAAGAATCAATCTTCACACCTTCTGTCCCTTTCATTGCCGTCTTACTTCAATTACCAAAGAATACATAAACAAGGTAAATTCATTAAGTAATACATAGCAATTATCATTCAACATATTCAGTTGCTCATATCTTCCATAATTACCATATAATTTCAAGATTTAATGAGTTTAGGGAAGAACAAGGGTTCAAGGGGAAATCTCTAGTAATTAACAATAAATAACCATCAATACTTAGTTAAAAAATGATAAAATATCATAATTAATCACAATTGAATGACAATTTCTTTTTGAAAGGAGAACCCATGTCTAGATTGAAACCCTAGTCTGTCGGGAGTTTGAAAACCATAGCTGAAGGAACCTCTTGGGGAAAGGATCCCAAGAGTGAAAGAAATCATACCTTAGGGTTGATCTTTCCACTAATTTGAGATTAAATCCTTGATGAATTCTTCCTCTTCTTGAATCTCTAGTATTCTTCAATGGAGGTTTGAGTTGGGGAGAGAGAAAGTAGAGAGAAGTTGGAGCTAAGTGAGTTGTGGGTTTAGAAGTGTTAGGTTAGTTTAATGAGTTGGAACCCTTATATAGTCCCTAACTAGATTAATTAACCACCCACTAATTAAGTATATTAGATAATTAACTAATTTTATTAACCTTGACTGAAACTTGGTAGTGAACTAAGTCTTTAATCGATGACTCCCTATCGATGGGGCATCGATCCAACTACGGCTCGTGCTGCACGACCATGGTTTGGATTTGTAACACCTAGGAAGTCCAAGATCTAATATAGAGATACACATGAAGAAATATGACATATTACATTGTTAATAGGCCTAAAAATTGTATTTGAAACATTTAGGAAGTTTTAGATCCAAAACATAAAGAAACGTCCATGATTTTCGGTGAATTGTGAAAGGTGCACTAGTGTGCCTTGGCATATTTTAATTGGTTTAAAAAGATAGAAATTAATGAAAATTAGTATAAATGTGTTAAAATAGTATTTTAGGGTGTTTAGGGTCGAACCGTCTTGGTACGACTCCCCAAGGACCACCCTAAGGATCCTAGGAGAGGATCCTTCCAATTGACCCAAAAAGTTGTCTTTTGACAGTGGCTATCCACGAGCCATCGTTTGATCAATGAGTCATCGATGTCCTTATTTTTAAACACTTATCCATTTTCCAAAATGACCAGTAAAACCTGGTCTCTTCCGCAAAGGATGCTTGAACAGTACGGAGCCGTCGATGGACCTACGGTCTGTAGGTCGGGGACTCGTAGGTGAGGAGTCTGTTTCACTGTTAGAATTTTAAATGAGAGACTTAATTAGTTAGTTATTTAGGTGGTTAATTAAGGGTTGATGGGTATCTAATTAAGTTAATTAAGGGACTATATAACACGTAACCCTCATTAAACTAACCTAACACTCCTTATTTCCCAAACTCAAATCTCTCCACCTTCTCTCTACTTTCTCTCTCTTTCCCCAAAGAATACCACAAGGTTCAAGGTCATTAGGGATGAAAGATATCAAAATTTCTCTACATAAATATTCAAAGATTTTAAAGGTATGGAAGCTCTTTACTCTTGATAGCTCTTTCCCTAAGAGGCTCCTTCAAATTGATTTCAAAATATATCAAAAACATGGGTTTCTTTCCAATTTTGTGAATTGTCTTTCAGTTGGATTTAATGTTGCTTTTTTTGATTATTAATGATATAATTTGATTTTTTATGGGTTAATTTTTTTAATTATTATTCATTGTCTTAGTTTATGATGAAATCTATGAATTTGACCCAATACCCTAATTGTAGTTATGAATTCGACTTGTAGATGATTAAGGTTGTTAGAATTAGTTATGGTATTGCTTACATCAATATATTATGATGATTATGAGTGAGTTATTGGATAATTGTGATGAATTTAGGGTGAGATTCTTGATGAAGATCATGGAGGCTATTTGGTAAGACATTGTGATCTTGAACTCTTTACTTCAGTAATGATGGATTATATTTGGTGATGATATTGTGCAATTGAAGTATTATATTTAATTAAATTAAGAAGATATGATATGATTACTATGATGTCATGATATGATCATTCTTAATGTGAGATCATTGTCAGGCTATAATCATGCAAGTTTGAAGATGGTTTCTCTTGTGTGCCTTAGATCATAAGATAATGATATGTCGATCTCACTAATGATGGTTTGTGATGAAAGGAAGTTCTCATCCTATGAATAATGAGTTAAATGATATGCTATACAAGGGGTTTAATATCCTATAACCTAAATTAAGCTATGATTGTTAAAGAGCTACTTAATGGAATTTCAAAAATGGACTTTAGCTTAGAACCGAGTGAACTTGACAATGAGAGGTGTTGACTCCCCATAGAAGGGAGATTCACCAAGAATTCTCATGAGATGAGGTCTCCATTTTCTAATGGGAATGTAGAGGGTTCAATATAAATCTCCTAGTTCCTTAATTGTGTTGCCTCTATAGGAATACTAGCTAGTGGATCCACCTAGAATGTTATGTTCATGTTTTGGTCCTACCTTGGCAAGTAGACCACCTTCTTTCGTGTAGGGCTTCATGACACCGGATTTCATGTTTAACTTACATGGTCTATTGACTGTTAAGGAGATTGTTCCCTAATGTAAAATTAAAGTAATAAAGTGAATTCTAACATGGGTGACTTAAGGGGTTCTTCTTAATATAGGTAGGGTATTGGTCTCTATCTATGCATTGCACTAGTTAGACTTGAGGGAAGTCCTAGGAGGTTGTTCTTATGTTCTTATAAATTAAATGATATGCATATGTTGAGTTTACATATTGATGATCCTATATGATGTTAGTTTCACTTATGAGCATGTTATTAGTCTATATTGTTATATATTATGATGACTACTTATGATGCTATGCTATATGAAGTTAGGCATTACTTATGATATCTTTCCTTGTGTATCTGACTATGTGGGGGTATGGGACTTCACATAGGCATTGCACTTGTAGGCTTGGGAAGGGGTTGTGAGTAAAGGTCATGTGTGATGTGATGATATGAACTCTTGTACATGCTTTGTTGTTATTAGGACATTATGTTTGAGTTTCTTTGGTTATATGATCTTGATGTGCTACTATTCATGTAATATGACATTATGTTGATAATATCCATGTGACTTGACCTTATTGATGATGTTGGTGTTGTGTTGCATATAGACTTGTCTTAATGAATATGTTATTATTGGCTTGCATGTGTTCTTGTTTGTGAATTAAGGCTTTCAAAGGTGATTTAGCATGACTTTTAACAAAATTTCCCCTTAAGAATGATTTCATAGATTATATGTGCATATGTTTCCATACTCAGTACAAGAGGATGTACTAACCCATATTCTTTCCATTTTCCCCAAACAATGTAGGTTTGGGTCGTTGAAGTATCAAGGTTGATTGCAAGAAGACTTGGACTTTTCCAAAGTTTAGACAGGTCATCTAGTTCAAGGATGGTGCCACGTACTCTACCTGTTGAAGATATTGTTGTAATCCCTAATTGGCAATAATGAATTTGTATTAAGGGCTACGCCTGAAAGTTCAACTTCGTTTTAGATATTTTGATGTGAGAAAGTTTTATTAGTCTAAATTCTTATATGTTGGTTATATTGTCTAAACGAGAAGCCTATGTAAGCTTCCTATGCGAGGAATCTAAGTATACTCCCTAAGTAGTATGGAGAGGTCTATGTAAACCTCAATATATAAAAGTTCTAATTTTTCCGCACTTTAATGTATGATAAGTTATGAAGAATGCTAAGAGGCTGGTATTAGTCCTTTACAATGACGATGACGCCAGTTACGTCTAGGGTTGCTCCCCGGTCGTGACAAACTTTGTATCAGAGCATCAGGTTGAAGTAATCTTAGGATTGATGTCTCACTAAACCACGTCTACGTAGAGTCTTCTTCATGGGTGTGAAGCATGCCACACTTATGAATGAGAGGTTATGTGATGATTTGGAATTCTCACTTATTAGTAATTTTGAAAGTCGTGCCTTATGAGTGGTAACTCTATGTGTCCCTTTTTCTTCTAATCCTTTTCTTATGGACCTAGGAGATGACTACGAGAAGGGAAGCTGCAAGGAGAGTGGAGGAAGATTTGGCTAATGCAGGAGTTCCTCTACTAGAGAACCAAGCCCCTCCACAAGGCAATCAAGTGCCTCCAAAAGACAAAGCTATCCACCCATGATGGATGGAGATATAAGGTCAGCATTTGTGACTTTGTCTCAATCGATGACTACCCAATCTCAAGAAGTAACCACTCAAGCTCAAGCCATGATGGCTCAAGAAAATAGGGAGGTTGGACGCCGTATTCAACAAAATGCTAGTACCATGGATTCATGCTTGAGGGACTTCACGAAGATGAACCCTTCTATGTTCTATGGGTCAAAAAAGAATGAAGACCCCCAAGACTTTATTGATGAAGTCTATAAGATCCTCTGTGCTATAGGGGTGAGTTCAAATGAAAAGGCCAAGCTAGCTTCCTATTAACTCAAGGATGTGGCTCAAACTTGGTATACCCAATAGAGAGACAATAGGGCCTTGAATGAGGGTCCTATAACGTGGGAGGTGTTTCAAAGGTATTTCCTTGATCGTTTCTTCCTTAGGGAGAAAAGGGAGGCAAAAGTGGAAGAATTCATCAACCTTCGTCAAGGAGGTATGACTGTGCAAGAGCACCCTTGAAGTTCACTAAAGTTTCCAAATATGCTCCTTTCTTGGTATCTAATTCTAGGTATAAGATGAGCTGCTTTGTGATGGGAGTGTCTGATGACTTAGTTGAAGAGTGTCGGTCTGCGATGCTACATGACAATATGGATATCTCTCGGTTGATGGTTCATGCTCAACAATTTTAGGAGACTAGACTCAAGAGGAAGAATAGGGAGTTTAAGATGGCCAAGTCTTATGAAGGATGTACTTCCAAGAGTAGTCTTGAGATTAAAGACAAGCCTAGGTTCAAGAAGAGGGTTTCCAACCAAGTTCATTCCAATTTCCCTAAGGCAAACATGGATAGGGTGTCTATCCCTATGTCTAAAAGGGGAAGAAGTGGAAATTCACCAAGAGACAAACCTACTTGTGCAAAGTGTGGTAAGAAGCATATGGATGAATGCTTGGTGGGAACGGAAAATTGCTATGGTTGTGGAAAAAAGGGTCATAAGGTTAGGGATTTTCCAAATATGAGGAGTCAAGAGAAGGGAGTGGTCAAGATAAAGTAAGCGGTCCTAGGTCTGATGCTCCAAAAAGGAACCACTTTTATACTCTTCGCTCTAGGGGTGAGCAAGAAGAATCTCCCGATGTGGTCATTGGTATGTTAGAAGTCTTCTTTATTGATGTTTATGTTTTACATGATCCTGGTGCTACATTATCATTTTTACCTCTTCTAGTAGCTAAAAAATTTGATGTTCTACCCAATATTTTGATTAAAACATTTTGGTTACAACCGCGGTGGGTGACTCCGTTGTGCCTAGAATAGTCTTTAGGAGTTGTCCTATATCTTTGCCCAATAGAGTTACATGGGTGGATTTGGTAGAGCTTGATATGGTTGATTTTGATGTTATTTTGGGAATGTATTGGTTGCATGCTTTTGTTTGCTTCCATAGATTGTCAAACAAAATTGGTTAAGTTCAAATTTCCTAATGAACTCATCTTAGAGTGGAAAGGGGGTAACTGAATTCCTAGAGGTCGTATCATTTCTTGTCTAAAAGCTTGTAAAATGATGTCAAAGGGGTGTCTTTACCATATTGTAAGAGGCAAAGATCTTAAGTCTGACATTCCTCTTATATATTCGGTCCCCGTAGTGAAGGACTTTCTGGAAGTCTTTCCCGATGACTTACCCGGAATTCCTCCCTGAGTGGGAAATAGACTTTGGTATTGACTTGTTACCAGATAGAATCCCATTTCAATCCCTCCTTAACGTATGGCTCCGGCGGAGTTGAAAGAGTTAAATCTTCAACTCAAAGGATTATTAGAGAAGGATTTTATTCAACCTAGTATTTCACAATGGGGACCTCCGGTGTTGTTTGTCAAGAATAAGGATGGGTCTGTTAGGATGTGCATGGACTATCATCAACTCAATAAGGTCACCATTAATAACAAGTATCCTCTCCCTCGAATTGATAACTTGTTTGATCAACTCCAAATAGAAAGCTACTTTTCTTAAATTGACTTGAGGTCGGGGTATCACCAACTTAGGGTGAGAGATGAGGTTGTGCCTAAAATGGCTTTTCGAACTAGGTATGGTCACTATGAGTTTCTAGTAATGTCCTTTGGTCTCAAGAATGCCCAACGACTTTTATGGACCTTCTGAATAGGGTGTTCCGCAGTTACCTAGATTCCTTTGTGATTGTCTTCATTGACTATATCTTGGTATATTCGAAAATGAGGGTGAACATAAGGAATAGTTGAGCGTGGTATTGCAAGTCCTTAAGAAACATTCCAAGTATAGAAAGTGTGAGTTTTGGTTGAGATCGGTGGCGTTTCTTGGCCATATTATATCAAGTAAGGGTATAGAGGTCGATCCAAAGAAAATCGAGGTGGTTAAGAATTGGCCTACACCATTGACTCAAACCGACATTAGAAGTTTCTTGGGTTTAGACGGGTACTATAGCAGGTTTGTGGATGGATTTACGTCCATTGCTTCTCCTTGATTACCTAGAACCAAAAGAGTGTTAAATTTGAGTGGTCGGAGGCATGTGAAAGAAGCTTCAAAATTTTAAAAGATAGGCTTACCTCCTCTCTGATGTCTTTATTGGAGGGTACCAAGGGTTTTGTGGTATATTGGGATGCATCCCGAGTGGGTTTGGGTTGTGTCCTTATGAAAAATGGGAAGGTAGTATCCTATGCCTCTAGAAAACTCAAGTTGCATGAGAAGAATTATCTAACTCGCGATCTTGAATTAGCTTCTATAGTATTTGCTTTGAAAATATGAAGGCATTACATGTATAGTGTTCATGTGGATATGTATACCTACTATAAGAGTCTTCAATATGTGCTCACTCAAAAGGAGTTAAATTTCTGACAAAGAAGATGGTTTGAATTATTGAAAGATTACGACATGAGTGTTCTCTACCACCCAAGAAAGGCCAATGTGGCTACGGATGCTCTAAGTCGTATGATCATGGGTAGTTTGTCTCAAGTAGAAGAAGGGAAGAAAACCTGGTGAGAGATGTTCATAGGTTGGCTTGATTTGGTGTTCGGTTGGAAGATTTTCCATATGGTGGTTCTATGGTTCATAATAAATCCGAGTCATCTTTATTGGTTGAGGTGAACTTTAAACAACATCTTGACCCACTATTGATGGAGTTGAAAAAATCAATACTTACCAAGTTCAATGAGTCATTCTCTCAAGGGGGGATGGTGTGCTTAGGTAGCAAGGTAGATTGTGTGTATTGGATTTTGATGATTTGAGGGAAAAGGTTTTAGAAGAAGCTCATGGTTCCAGATATTCTATTCATCCGGGTGCCACCAAAATGTATCATGACCTTATGGAGGTATACTGGTGGGATGGTTTGAAAAGGGACATAGCGAAGTTTGTATCAAAGTGTCTAAATTGTCAACAAGTTAAAGTCGAGCATCTAAATCCTAGTGGTCTGATTCAAGAAACGGGTGTTCCTACTCCGAAGTGGGAAGAAATTATTATGGACTTCGTTGTTGGGTTTCCTCGAACCCAAAGGTAAAATGACTCAATTTTGGTTATAGTGGATAGACTGACAAAATCCGCTCACTTTATCTCCGTCATTTCTACTTATTCGGCGGAGGACTATGCAATAATCTACATTGATGAGATTGTGAGTCTTCATAGAATCCCTTTGTCCATTATATGGGATAGAGGTGCTTAATTCACTTCTAGTTTTTGGATTTATTTTCCAAAAGGGTTTGGTACTCAAGTGAAGCTTAGCACCGCTTTTCATCCCCAAATGGATGTTCAAACGGAGCAAACTATTCAAATCTAGAAGACATGTTAAGAGCTTGTGTGATAGATTTCAAAGGGAATTGGTACAATCACCTACCATTAATTGAGTTCTCCTATAATAATAACTACCATTCGAGTATTTCCATGGCACCTTTTGAAGCACTCTATGGTAGACAATGTAGGTACTCGTTTGGGTGGTTTGAGGTTGGTGTGTCTTCACTCCTTGGTCCGGAAATAATCTATGACGCATTGGAGAAGGTTCGGGTGATAAGGGATAGGTTGAAAATAACCTATAGTCGACAAAACTCCTATGCTGACAAAAAAAAAAAGAGATCTTGAATCTAAATAGGTGATATGGTGTAATTGATAATTTCACCTAATAAAGGGATGATGAGATTCGACAAAAATAGATAGTTAAGTCCCCAGTATGTGGGTCCCTATGAGGTTTTGCAACGGGTCGAAAAGGTTGCATATGAGTTGAGAGTTCCTAGTGAACTAGCTTCGGTTTATCCGGTATTTAATGTCTCGATGCTAAAGAAGTGTATTGGTGATCCCGTATCAATTGTTTCTATTGAAGGGTTAGGTGTGGATGAGAGCCATCCTATGCAGATATTCTGGTGGAAATTCTAGATTGCCAAGTCAAGAGGTCGATGAACAAAGAGATGGCCTCCGTAAAAGTGTTATGGATAAACCACCTAGTTGAGGGAGCAACATGGGAAACCTAGGCCGACATGAATTCCCGTTATCCTCATATTTTTCCTCAAAATTCTATCCAATATTGAGCTTAGTAATAATCCTCTTAAAAATAATTAATAAATTTAAATTTGGCTTGTTTTTCTAAAACATATATACTTAGGATTAAGGTTCATGCTAAAATGAGTTTTCATGCGAAAATTCTCTTTTGCTTAACTTGCACTTATTTGTGGTTTTCGTATTGTTGCCTTCATGAAATAGCATTGAGCATGTTAATGTGTTTGAAAGAAGTGTTGCATAAGTGACTTGATTATCATGTTGTGCTCATGTTGATATTAAAAAGGTATTTCCTCATGTTTGGATGTTGAGCTCTTATGTATGGTAAATTTTTATTTGAATCTCTATGTGTAAATGAAATATTGGTATGTTGATTTGAGTTGTGAATTACTCATATGAGTTGTGTCTCATAATTAATTTTGTTGTGGTTGGTTCGGCTGCTAGTCTTGAGTCATCCTCTCCCTATAACAAGATTTTTGGTGTCATTCTGGGATGAATGTGCTAGGGGGGGATAATGTAACACTCCAGAAGTCCAAGACCTAATCTAGAGCCTCACATGAATAACTAAGATTTAGAACACTTTTTATAGGCCTAAAATAATGTATTTGAAACAATTAGGAAGTTTTAGAATCAAAACGTCAAGAAACGTCCATGACGTCCAGTGAATTGTGAAATGTGCACTAGTGTGCCTTGGAATGTTTCAATGGGTTTTAGGGGTCTCAAATTAATTAAATTTGGTATAAAGGTGTTAAAATCGTATTAGATGGTGTTTTGGGTATAAATGTCAGTGAATAACTCCCCAAGGACCACCGTAGGGGTCCTTGGAGAGGACCATTCCAATTGACCCGAAGAGCTTTCTTTTGACAGTGGCCATCCACCAGCCAAACGACGAGCCGTCGATGGTTTTGTGGTTCAACACATAGACGTTTTCCAAATTGTCCAGGAAAACCAGGTCTCTGTCGCAAACAACGCTTGAACAACAAGGAGTCGTCTATGGACCTACGGTCCGTAGGTTGGGGACTCGTAGGTGAGGGGTCTGTTTCACTGTCAGAATTTTAAGTGAGTGATTTAATTAGTTAGTTATTTAGGTGGTTAATTAGGGTTAAGGGGTGTCTAATTAGGTTATTTAAGGGACTATATAATACATAACCCTCATTCAACTAATCTAACACTGCTTATTTCCAAAACTCAAATCTCTCGACCATCTCTCTACTTTCTCTCTCTTTCCAGTAAGAACACCATTGAAGACCAAGGTTCAAGTTCATTACAGATACAAAATTTCAAATTTCTCTCCATAAATATTCAAATATTGTTAAGGTATAAAGCTCTTCACTCTTGAGATCTCTTTCCCCAAGAGACTCCTTCAAATTGATTTCAAAAGATGTCAAAAATATGGGTTTCTTTCCAATTTCGTGAATTATCTCTCAAGTGGATGTAATGTTGATTTCCTCTGAATATTAATGATATAATGTGATTGTTGATGTTTTAATTTCTTTAGTTCTTAATCATTGTCTTAGTTTATGGTAAAATCTATGAATATAACCCTTTACCCTAAACCTAGTTCATACCCTCTTTTAAACTATGTAGTAGCCTTTAAGACAAGCGCTAATAAGAGTTCACATACTTAACTTATCTATTTAATTTTACATTAGGGAAAGAAGTGCAATAACCGACATGAGACCATGTGAGCTATATGGAATCCGGTGTTCTACTCCCATACCATAAAGAGAAGGTTAACACTTGCTTAAGGTGCAACCTTTCGTACATAGCTATCTAGGTGGATCCACTAAGCTATAGTCCTATGTGAGCACATAGTTAAGGGTCAAGGAGATTTCTACTAGAAACCTTGACTTTTTAGATGTGGAGGTTTCCATGTCATGAGACAACATATATATTGGAAATCAAGACTTACTAAACGTTAAGAAACCCATGTGGGAGGCTGAACTTACTAAACGTGAGACTTTAATCTCATTTACTTGCCCTTTCGGTGCTAAAAATTAATTCCATTTAGTAATGATCATACTCATCATACAATGTTCACATTAGTCTCTTATAGACTGCTACTTAAACATCTCATCATAATAGATCATATGTAATCATAAGTGAGAACTACCTTTTCACTTTATAAACCTCATACAAGTGAATAAACTAGGACTTCATTATAATAATGAGAACTACTTTCAATCATATAATAGTCATATCATAACATGCTTACATACCTCATAATAATTTCAAGTGTTTAGGGTTAGGAATGAGGAATACTTGTCATAAACATCACAACCATACATTAGACATGAAAGCATTACTATCTAAGTAACTCATATTTCATAATTGAATTCCAAAAGAATCAATCTTCACACCTTCTTGCCCTTTCATTGCCTTCTTACTTCAATTACCAAAGAATACATAACCAATACATAAACAAGGTAAATTCAATAAGTAATACATAGCAATTATCATTCAACTTATTCATTTTCTCATTATCTTCCACAATTACCATATAATTTCAAGATTTAATGAGTTTTGGGAAGAACAAGGGTTCAAGGGGAAATATCTAGTGATTAACAATAACTGACCATCAATACTTAGTTGAAAAATGATAAAAGATCATAATTAATAAAAATTGAATGACAATTTCATTTTGAAAAGTGAACCCATGTCTAGATTGACACACTAGTCTATGGGGAAGTTTGAAAAACATAGTTGAAGGAGCCTCTTGGGGAAAGGATCCCAAGAGTGAAAGAAATCATGCCTTAGGGTTGATCTTTCCACTAATTTGAGATGAAATCCTTGCTGAATTCTTCCTCTTCTTGAAGCTCTAGTAGTCTTCAATGGAGGTTTGAGTTGGGGAAATAGAAAGCAGAGAGAAGTTGGAGCTAAGTGAGTTGTGGGAATTTATAAGTGTTAGGTTAGTTTAATGAGTTGGAACCCTTATATAGTCCCTAACTAGCTTAATTAACCACCCCTTAACCCCCAATTAATCAATTAGATAAAATAATTTTACTAACCTTGACTGAAACTTGGTAATTAACTAAGTCTTCAATCGACGATTCCCTATCAATGGGGCGTCGATCCAACTACGGCTCGTGCTGCACGACCATGGTTTGGATCTATAACACTCCGGAAGTCCAAGATCTAATCTATATAAACACATGAATAACTATGACATATGAAATTTTTAATAGGACTAAAATTTGTATTTGAAACATTTAGGAAGTGTTAGAGTCAGAACATCAATAAACGACCATGACGTTCGGTGAATTGTGAAAGGTGCACTGGTGTGCCTTGGCATATTTTAATTGGTTTAAAAAGTCAAAAATTAATGAAAATTAGAATAAAGGTGTTAAGATAGTATTTGAGGGTGTTTAGGGTCGAACCGTCCTGGTACGACTCCCCAAGGTCCACCCTAAGGATCCTTGGAGAGGATCCTTCCAATTGTCTCCAAAAGTTGTCTTTTGACAGTGGCCATCTACGAGCCATCGTTTGATCAATGATTCATCGATGTCTTTGTGTTTAAAAACTTAGCCATTTTCCAAAATGACCAGGAAAACCTGTTATCTTCCGCAAACAACGCTTGAATAGTATGGATCCGTCGATGGACCTACTGTCCGTAGGTCGGGGACTCGTAGGTGAGGAGTTTGTTTCACAGTTAGAATTTTAAATGAGTGATTTAATTAGTTAGTTATTTAGGTGGTTAATGAAGGGTTAAGGTGTATCTAATTAATTTAGTTAAGGGACTATATAACATGTAACCCTCATTAAACTAACCTAACACTCCTTATTTTCCAAACTCAAATCTCTCCACCTTCTCTCTACTTTCTCTCAATTTCCTCAAAGAATACCACAAGGTTCAAGGTCATTAGGGCTTAAAGATTTCAAATTTATCTTCATAAATATTAAAAGATTTTAAAAGTATGGAAGCTCTTCACTCTTGATAGCTCTTTCCCTAAGAGGCTCCTACAAATAGATTTCAAAATATGTCAAAAACATGGGTTTCTTTCCAATTTTGTGAAGTATCTTTCAATTGGATTTAATATTGATTTCATTTGATTATTAATAAGAGAATTCTATTTTTTATGGGTTAATTGTTGTATTTATTATTCATTTTCTTAGTTTATGATGAAATCTATGAATTTGACCCGATACCCTAACCCTAGTTATGAATTTGACTTGTAGATGATTAAGGTTGTTTGAATTTGTTATGTTATTGCTTAATTGAATATATTATGATGATAATGAGTGAGTTATTGGATAATTGTTATTAATTGACGGTGGATTCTAGATGAAGATCATGGAGGCTATGTGGTAAGACATTGTGATCTTGAACTCCTTACTTCAATAATGACGGATTATATTTGGTGATGATGTTGTGCATATGAAGTATTATATGTGATTAAATTAAGAATGTATGATATGATGACTATGATGGAATGATATGAATATGCTGAATCCGAGATCTTTGTGAGTCTATGATAATGCAAGTTTGAAGATGGTTTCTCTTGTGTGCTTTAGATGATAAGAAAATGATATGTTGATCTCATTAATGATGGTCTGTGATGAAAGGAAGTTCTCATTCAATTCCTAATGAGCTAAATATTATGCTATACAATGGTGTTATGACCTAAATTAAGTTATGATTGTTAAAGAACTACTTAATGTCATTTCAAAAAGGGACTTTAGCTTAGCACCGAGTGAACTTGATAATGAGTGGTGTTGACTCCCCATAGAAGGGAGATTCACCAAACATTCTCATGAGATGAAGTCTTCAATTGCTAATGGGAATGTAGAGGGTTCAATGCATATCTCATAGTTCCTTATCCATGTTACCTCCATAGGAATACTAGCTAGTGGATCCACCTAGCATGTTATGTTCATGTTTTGGTCCTACCTTGGCAAGTAGACTACCTTTTTTTGGTGTACAGTTTCATGACATCGGATTTATGTTTAGACCACATGGTCTATTGTCGGTTAAGGCGATTGTTCCCGAAAGAAAAATAAAAGTAATAAAGTGAACTCTAACTAGGTTGACTTAAGGGTTCTTCTTAGTATGGGCAGGGGTATGGGACTCTACCTATGCATTTCAATAGTTCGCCTTAAAGGAAATCCTAGGAGGTTGTTCTTATGTTCTTATAAAGTAAATGATATGCATACGTTGACTTTACATGTTGATGATCCTATATGATGATAGTTTCACATATGAATATATTATTGGTCTATATTGTTATATATGATGATGACTATTCATGATTCTACGTTAGATGAAGTTTGGGATTACTTATGAACTCTTTCCTTATTTATTTGACTATGTGGGGTTATGGGACCACACATAGTCATTGCACTTGTAGGCTTGGGAAGGGGTTGTGAGTAACGTTCGGGTGTGATGTGATGATATGAACTCTTGCACATGCTTTGTTGTTATTATGACATTATGTTGGAGTTGCTTTGGTTATAAGATCTTCATGTATTCATGTGATATGACCTTAAGTTGATAATATCCTATGACTTGAATTTATTGATGATGTTGGTCTTGTGTTTCATATGGACTTGTCTTAATGAATATGTGATTATTGTCTTGTATGTGATCTTATTTGTGCATTAAGGATTTCAAAGGTGATTTAGCATGACTTTGAACAAAATGTCCCCTTAAGCATGATTTTAGAGATTATATGTGCATATGTTTCCATACTTAGTACAAGTGGATGTACTAACTCATATTCTTCACCTTTTCCCCAAACAATGTAGGTTCGGGCCTTTGAGGTATCAAGGTCGATTGCAAGAAGACTTGGACTTTTCCCCACGTTTTGGTAGGTACTCTAGTTCGAGGATGGTGCCACGTACTCTGCCTTATTAGATTTGCTATAGTCTAAAGATATTCATTTCTCTCCTGTTGTTGAAGATATTGTTGAAAGCCCTAAGTGGCAATAATGAATTTGTATTAAGGGCTATGCCTGAATATATAAGATCGTGATTGGATCCGCATATGTTTGGTAAAGAGAATAATCTTATCCTTTGAGAATAATCAAAAATGGACAGTGTTCAATTGGAACATTCAAAGGTGACTAAATTGGTCCTAGTTACTCTTCGGGGCGGAGTGGAAGAAGGGGGGGATTCTCGTTCTACTTCATTTTAGATGTTTTAATGTGTGACTATATTATTAAATTAAATTCTTATATGTTGCTTATATTGTCTAAATGAGAAGCCTATGTAAGCTTCCAATGCGAGGAGTCTAAGTAAACTCCTTAAGTAGTATGTGAGAGGTCTATGTAAACCTCAATATATAAAAGTTTTAATTTTTCCACATTTTAACCTATGATATGTTATGACGAATGCTAAGAGGCTAGTCTTAGTCCTCTACGAGAACGACGACGCCGGTTACGTCTAGAGGGTGTTCCCCGGTCATGACAGGATCAGAGGCTGGGTTTTTGGGGACCTTGATGATTTGGTTAAGTGTCAACCAACAAGACACAACGATGGAGCGTCATTTAAACGATGGCTCCTCGTTTGTGCTCGTGGTTGCACACTGTAATTTGGGCTGTATTGAGGTCAATGGATAGGTCCTCCTCAAGACCCTTGTGGTGGTCCTTGGGGAGTCGTACCCATACGTTTCGACCCTAAACACATTCTTATATATATTTAACACCTTTTTAACAAATTTCACTAAATTTTGACTCTTAAAACACCATGAAACATGCCAAGGAACACTAGCACACATTTCACAATTCTCCGAACGTCATGGTCGTTTCTTGACGTTTTGACTCTAAAACTTCCTACTTAGTTTCAAAACATTATTTTAGGCTTAGAAATAGTGTTTGAAGTCTTAGTTCATAAAGTGAGGCTCTATACCAAGTCATGAACTTTCTTAGTGTTACATTATGCCCCCCCCCCCCTCTAGGAACATTCGTCCCCTGAATGACACTAAAATCTTTTTGAAAGGGAATTAGAAGACTCAAGACTAACAGCCTAACCAACAACATATAATCATCATGAGTCACAGATCATAGGAGTAATTCACAACTCCATTCAACACATAAACATAGCATTTACACATAGCAACTCAATTCACAATTTATCACATGTAAAAGCTCAAAATCACAACATGAGGAACTACCTTCTCAACATCAATATGAGCTTAACATGAAAATCTAGAGTTACCATGCAAATTTTTTCCTTCATGGCACATTTAACATGCTCACTACAATTTCACAATGCAACTATACAGATAACATACCTAAAACAACCGTCCTCCAATTTTATAAGACTTGGGGTGAATTCCCAAAAAACCCCAAGTCCTAACAGAAAGCTGACAGATTTTTCAGCACCATCAACGCCCTAGCATCGACGGTCCATGGGTGAGATCACGCCCCGTCGATGAGGTTCGTTAGTTTCTTATAAATCTACTCAACTTATAGACTCCATGGATCCATCGACGCTACCCATTTACGGGCCATCGACTGGTCAACTGGTCGACTGGCCGTCATTTGGGGCAGCCGATTGCCATTGCATGGTAGTGTTGAGCTCTAAGTTGGGGTCCTCATTCTAGGGCCCCTTGTGGGTCCTAGGTGGGTACGTTATACCTATAAACATGCACGTCTAGGTATTAGGAATATTTCCAAACGATTTCAACATCAAACAAGCCACGCAACATGCTAAATCACATCAAAATCACAAGGACGTCTAAAGGCTATCTTTCAAACGTCACCGGACGTTCTTGGATGTTTGACCTTCAAACCTTAACAAACTAAACATGCTGAGTCTAAACACTATTATCAATCATATAAGGACCTCATAAACACATTAATCACTCATAAGCACATGAAAACACATAAGGCACATAGGTGACTAGTCGTCGAACGACTTGGTCATCCCTTGACGTTTGACTTTAAACTTAACGCAGATCTTGAGACACTGCCTCAAACATAATTTTAAACCATCTTAGGACTTCAAGTCTTCATGTTACACATATTAGGTTCTAGTTTTACCTAAGTCATTTTTGGATGTGTTATAAATCCCTCTTTATGTGGCCACTCTTACAACAACCATAGCAATTTCCCGTACCAACTAGACACTTGCCTTCATGTTTCCTACCACATTTAGCATAGGTAAACTCTAAACATAGGGACCACTACCTTTCTCCTCTTAAGGCTTGGGTGTAGACTCTTTACTTTTGTTGATCTTTTGAGTGGTAGAAGGGTTTTGATTGGGGAATCTCTTCTTGAACATTGGCTTATCTTGCACCTCAAATCTAGCCTTAGAAGAATTTCCATCATCGGCCCTTCTCCTCTTCAATTCCCTACCAACTTACTTAAGGTTTTGCTCCTCAATTTGTTCGGCATGAACCATGAGAAGAGATGTCCATGCTAGGAATTAACATAACGACCTACATTCATTAGCAAGATCGGATATCCCCATACCAAATTTTTTCATCTTAGACCTAGAATCCACCACAATAGTAGGAGCATATTTTGATAGTTGAGTGAACTTGAAGTTATACTCCTTCACACTAATATCCCCTTGGTGAATGTTGATGAATTCTTGCATTTTACTCTCTCTTAGTTCAAAGGGAAAGAACCTAATAAGTTAAGCCATATTGAAAGCCCCCCAAGTAATCCCGCCTTCTCTAACCGGCCTCTCATCCTTCCATTGCTCATACCAAACTTGAGCCACATCCTTGATGTCGGGAACATGGAGCACCCCCTAGTCTTAATTGGAGTTTTCGTCCTCGAAGAGGACTTACACTAACCGTTAGCATTCATCATTACTCATCATAGGTCAAAAATGTGGAAAAAATTGAAACTTTATACATATTAAGGTATACATAGACCTCTCGCTTACATTAATTTTAAACATATGGTGTTTTCTTTGACTCCTTGCATAGGAAGCTTACATAGGCTTCTCGTTTAGTTAACATAACCAACATATAATGAGTTAGTATAATAATACCGTCACACATTAAACCATATAAATGAAGTACAATATTTGGGTCTAGCCCTGACACAAGTGCATATTTCCACATACGACTTGCAACAATGTCTTCATGAATAAGGAAGAAACGAATTTCTTTAGACAATGTCAATACTACTAGGGTAGATCAAAGGCACCATCCTCGAACTTGGAGGACTCTCCAACTACTTGGAGGAAGAAGTCCAAGTATCCTTGCAAAGTAGCCTAGAAGCTCTTCAATGGCCGGAACTTACAATGTTGGGGGAAAAAGAAAGAAATATGGGTTAGTACAAAACACATGTACAAAGCATGGCTCCTATACATAAAATCATTAATGCATGAGAAAAGGAACAATTTAGTCAAAAACATGCATTGTGTTCAATAATCCAACATATACATATATAGAAAATTATAAGTCAATCCAACATGATATTAACCCAACACATAAGCAACCTAAAGCAATTCCAAGAATAGGACCCCATACCCCTATCCTAAGCTAAGCATCACATTAAGTCACTTACAACATGCATACAACATAATCTCATACTTTAGCATAATGCTTGATTCATAAGTTCATATAAAGCTTAACATACATAACATGTAACCAACTTAATCATACAACTCACTAATAGAATCATCCCGTAGAATCCTAAATATCCAATGAGTAAGAGAAGTCTCATACCCTCCCTCACCCTATATAGTAACCTTTAAGAAAAACCATAATAATGGTTCACATACTTGACTTATTCATTTACCTTATTACATTAGGAAAGATAGTGCAATAACCTGCATGAGACAATGTGAGCAACATGGAATTTGTTATTGTCCCCCACACCAAAAAGAGATGGTTAACACTTGCCTTACGTGTAACCAATCTTACATAGCTATCTAGGTGGATCAACTAAGCTATAGTCCTATGTGGGCACATAGTTAAGGGTCAAGGATATTGTTGCTAGAAACCTTGACTTGCAAGCGTGGAGGTTTCCATCTCATGAGACAACACATATCTTGGGAATCCAAACTTACTAAACGTGAAGAAACCCATGTGGGAGGCTGACTTACTAAACATGAGACCTACATCTCATTTACATGTTCTGTCGGTGCTAAACATTTATTTCCTTTAATAGCCATCATACACTTCATACAATATCACATTAGTCTCTTCTAGACCCCTATGTGAACAATTCATCATAATAGCTGTAGACACGTAATTTTGACCGAATTTAAGTTTAACACCAATTTTTAGAGCATAAATAATTTTATCAATCTAAATTAAATATATTTTGATTTTTTTTAATTATTTTCATTAAGTTTATTTAAAAGATATAAGAATAAACAACATAAATATAATTTTTATTAGATAAATTTATTTTGATTGTTAAAAAAAAAGGACAAACACACACACACACACACACACACACACATATATATATATATATAATATTTAAATAAGCTAATATTTCTTAATTATGTTTTTTTTTGTTTTAATCATCCCTTAAGCTTTTATTTATTTATTTATTTAAAGCAATTAATAATTATATAATTATCAATTTATATATATATATTATATATATATATATATATATATAATTAATTAAAAAAAGAGAGAGAACCACTTTATCCACTCCCCATTCCCCACTTCCCCCACGACCTGCACACACGCACACACTACTACACGTTACTATATACATGCACACACGGAGACGAAAAAGAGAGGAAGATCAGAGAAAAAAAAAAGAAAAAAACGTGAAAAGAAAAAATACACACAAAAAGAAAGAGACTCTCCCACAAAAAAAATCAGTAAATATATTCATATATTTTGCTTTGACTCACAAACAAAAAGTTGAAGTTGAGGTTTACTTTCGCGGTTCCTTATTCGAGTTGTTTTTTTTTGGTGGAATTTTCGCAAGAGGTACCATTTAATTTTTATTTTTTTTTATTTTTTTTATAATTTAATATCATGTTATACAAGCATTGATTGCAATATATTGAAGTTGTCAAATTTCACATGTGGTTAAACCGTTATGTTTTTATCTGAAGTTTGTTCAAATATTTCATATCAACTTTATGTTTAGATCCCTTATATAGTTATATTTTGTGTGAAATTGCTATAACAAACCGTAGTTTATTTCATATTAAATAACTCATAGTTTATTTCATGCTTAAGTAAAATTATTGTCCAAGTTATTCTTATTTTTCATGTTTAGTTTTTAATGATAATATGTGTAGTTATTATGATTCTAATGATAATATGCATAGTTATCCAAATTTTTATATTCATGTCTTACTAAGTTGAATGAGTTCTTTGTTTGGTTGTGTTTAGAAATGTATTAAATTATATTTTATATTATATTATGTGTGTTGTCTTACATTATTATTTTTAGATTCTATTAAAAATAATAATAATAAACTTGTTAGGATAAGGAGAGGATAATAAATTGAAATAAAAAAGAAAAAAAATAATAACAATAAAATGGAATAAGGAAAAGAGGTAGAATACGTGATGAAAGAACATCTGAATCAGAAAAAGAATAATAGAAAAAATAAAAAAAAAAGTATAATTAAAAGAATGGAGAAAATGTACATGAAAAAATAAATTTAATAAAAAATACTGCAAAAATGAAAAGAAACAAAAGTATAGTGTTAGAAAAAACAATAAAATATTTTAGTATGATCAATTAAAAAAACACAACTATTTAAAAAAAGGGTAAGAAAAGAAAAAGAAGAAAAATCAATGTAAAAACCAAAAATATAAAATAAGGAAAGTTAAACAAAAAAAAACGTGAAAAATTAGTACAAAAGAAATAAGAAGAGACAAACAAAAATACAATAAAAAAACAAATAACAAAAAATAAAATAAAAGAGAGAAATTAAGAAGCAGGCAAATGTTGAAAGCCTGAAAAATAAATAAATAATTAATAAAAATGTGTAAAAACTTCACATATTTATAAAATAGTACAGTTTTAATATGTTAATATATATCAAAGAGTGGGGGTAAATACATTTGTTTTAACAATATAATATTCAAAAAATTAGTTAAGTCATAAAAGTCCATAAAGCGACCGTGTTAGAATCATGGGACTCGAGGGATGCCTAATACCTTCCCCTCGGTCAACAGAATTCCTTACCCGAACTGGTTCGTAGACCAAACAAAGAGTAATTTCCTTTTGATTAGGGATTAAACAAAAGGTGACTTGGAACACCGTAACTCAATTCCAAGGGGCGACTCTGAAAAAACTAAAATAATCTCCTAATTAATAACGTCACTTAAATTGGAAAAACCCTTACGCCGCCGCGTGAAAAAGGGGTGTGACAATAGCTCATAGGTATTCATAAGTGAAAACTACCCTTTCACTTTAGAAAACCACATACAAGTGAGTAAACCTTTCATTCAACACTTTATCATAATCATGAGAAGTTACTTTCAATCATAAATAATCATATCTTAACATTCTTGCATACTTCATAGCGAATTTAATAGTCTAGGTTTAAGGATGAGGATAACTTTCCATCAACATCACAACCACATATTAGACGTAGAAGCATTACAATCTAAGTAAATCATACTTCACAATCAAATTCAAAAAGAATCAATCTTCATAACTTATTCCCCTTTCATTGCCTTCATACTTCAATTACCATGAATTACCTAGCCAATTCATAAAAGAGGTAAATCCAAGAAGTAATACATAGCAATCACTATTCTACACATTCATATAATCATCATCTTTCACAATTACTATAGAATTAGAAGACATAATGAGTGCAGGGAAGAACAAGGGTTCAAAGGGCCAATCTTGATTAAGTAACAGTCATTGACCATTAATACATAGTTAACAACGATAAAAGACTATAATTCATCACAAATGATTGACAATTTCGTTTTGAAAAGAGAACCCATGTCTAGATGAAACCCTCGTTTTGGGGAAGTTGAAAATTATCTTTGGAAGGGCTTTTTGGGGAAAGGAATCCCAAGAGTGAAAAAAACCATACCAGTGATGATATTGCAACTAATTTGAGATGAAAAGGTGAATTCGTCTTTGAATTGGAGCTCTAGTGTTCTTCAATGGATATTGATGTTCGGGTATGAGAGAGACTAGAGAGATGTTAGAGAGATGTGAGTTTGGGAATTGATGAGGTCTTAGGTTAGCTAGTTGACTTAGGATACTTATATAGCCCTTAATTAATCAACTAAAACCGACCTAAGCACTTAATTAAAAAATTAACCAATTCCCTAACCACCCCTAACTAAAACGTCTTTGAATAGTGAAGTGGGCTCTTGATCGACGAGACCCCATCGACGCCACGTTGCTCCATTAACGGCCCGTGCTGGCAATTCATCGTTAGTAACAGAGACTTGGTTTTGGATATTTCTTGGAATTTGACTAAGTGTCAACCAACAACCCCAAACGACGTAGAGTCGTCCAATAAACGGCTCATCGTTTGTTCTCGTGGTTGCACACTATCAAATGGGGCAATTTTTGGGTCAATGGATGGGTCCTCCTCAAGGACCCCTATGGTGGTCCTTAGGGAGCCGTACCCAGACATTTCGACACTAAACACACTCTAACACATATTTAGTACCTTTTTACCAAATTTAACTAATTTTCGACTCTTAAAACCCCATGGAACATGCCAAGGCACACTAATACATATTTTATAATTCACCGGACATCATGGACGTTCTTTGACGTTTTGACTAACACTTCCTAATTAGTTTAAATACATTATTTTGGGCTTAGAAAATGTATTTTGAATCTTAGATCCTCATGTGAGGCTCTCTACCATGTCATGAACTTTCGGAATATTACATTATCCCCCCTTAGGAACATTCATCCAGAATGACACTAAAATCTTTTGTAGGAAGATGATGACTCAAGACTAGTAGCCCAACCAACAAAAACATAAGAACATTATGAGTCACATCCCATATGAGTAATTCACAACTCAAATCAACACATAACCATGACATTTCACATAGAAACTCAAAACTCAACTTACCACACATAAGAGCTCAATTTCACAACATGAGGAACTACCTTCTCATTGTCAACATGAACTCAATATAACATCAAGAGTCACTTATGCATAAACTTCTTTCAAGGAACATTAAACATGCTCAATACCATTTAATGAAAAACAACTTTGCTCAAAATCACAATTAAGTGCAAGTTAAGAAAATGAGCATATTTACATGAAAACCCGTTCTAGAAAGAACATTTATCATAATTATACTCTTATTAGAAAATCAAGACAAATTCAACATTATTAATTAGCTCATTTTAAGAGGAATTACTAACCTCAACTTTGTCTAGAATTTTGAGGAAAGACATGAGGATAGCAGGACTTCATGTCGGCCTCTGTCTCCCATGTTGCTCCCTCAACTAGGTGATTCCTCCATAGGACTTTTACGGAGACCACCTCCTTGTTCCTTAAATTTTTGAATTGGCGATCCAAAATTTCCACCGGAAACTCTTCATAGGAAAGGTTTTCATCTACACCTAACCCTTCAATAGGGAGAATGGATACAGGATCACCAATACACCTTTTCAGCATAGAGACATGAAATACGGGGTGAACCGGGGCTAGTTCACTTGGTAAATCCAACTCATAAGCCACCTTCCCGACCCGTTTCACTATCTCGTAGCGCCCCATATACAAGGGATTACGTTTCCCTTTTTTACCAAATCTCATCACTTTTTTCATGGGTGAAATTTTTAGGTAGACCTTATCCCATACTTCAAATTCAAGATCTCTCCTTCTATTGTCAGCATACAACTTTTGACGACTATAGGCCGTTTTCAACCTATCCCTTATAAATTGAACCTTCTCTAAGGCCTCATAGATCGTCTAGGACCAATGAGTAAAGACTCCCCTACCTTAAACCACCCAACCGGAGAGAGACACCTCCTATCATAGAGTTCTTCAAAAGGGGCCATGGATATATTCGAATGGTAACTACTATTATAGGAGAACTCAAACAATGTTAGGTGATCGTCCCAAATTCCCTTAAAATCAATTACACAAGCTCTTAGCATATCTTCTCGAGTTTGAATGGTACAATCCGCTTGACCATCCCTCTAAGGATGAAAAGTGGTGCTAAGCTTCACATGAGTACCCAACCCTTTTTTGGAAAGATCTCCAAAAACGAGAAGTGAATTGGTCACTTCTATTTAAAATAATGGACAAAGGGATACCATGCAAACTCACAATCTCCTCAAGATACAACTTTGCATACTCTTCCACCGAATAGGTAGATTTAAGCGAATAAAGTGAGTGGATTTCGTCAATCTATCCACAATAACTCATATTGAGTCATTTAGCCTACGCGTCCGAGGCAAACCCACTACGAAGTCTATATTAATGTCTTCATACTTCCAAGTGGTAACATTCATTACTTGAGTCAAACGACTTGGCTTTTGATACTCAGCCTTTACTTGTTGAAATTTTAGGCACCTAGCCACAAATTCCGCTATGTCCCTTTTCAAACATTCCCACCAGTAGACTTCTTGAAGATCACGGTACATTTTGGTGGCATCCGGTACACACAATCTACCTTGGTACCTAAGTACACCATCCCCCCCCCCTGGAAAATGATGCATTGAACTTTCCAAGTACCAACTTCTTCAACTCCGTCAATAGACGATCAAGATGTTGCTTAGACTTCACCTCAACCATTAAAGACGATTTAAAGTTATGATGGACCACAAAACCACCATTTGCATAATCTTCCAACCAAACACCCAACTGAGCCAACCTGTGAACATCTTTTACTAGGTCTTTCTTACCCTCTTCAACATGAGACACACTTCCAATGGTTATACGACTTAAAGCATCCGCAACCACATTGGCTTTGCTGGGGTGGTAGAGAACACTCATGGCGTAATCTTCAAAAGTTCCAACCATCTTCTTTGTTAGAGATTCAACTCCTTTTGGGTGAACGCATATTGAAAGCTTTTTTGGTCGGTAAATATATCCACATGGACACTATATAAGCAATGCCTCCATATTTTCAAGGCAAACACTACGGCCGCCAACTCAATGTCATGAGTTGGTTAATTCTTCTCATGCACAGAGTTGTCTATAAGCATAGTCTACTACTTTCCCATGTTGCATAAGGACACAACCCAAGTCTACTCGGGAAGCGTCACAATATAAATACCACAAAACCCTTGGTACCCTCCAGTAAAGTCAACACCCGAGTGGAGGTAAGCCTATCCTTCAATATTTGGAAGCTTATTTCACGTGCGTCCTACCACTACAAATTTTACACTCTTTTGGGTCAAGGTAGTCAAAGGATAAGCAATGGATGCAAACCCATCCACAAACCTCCTATAATACCCGGCTTAACCCAAAAAACTTTTAATGTGGAGTAAAAGGTCGAGGCCAATTCTTAACCTCCTTGATTTTTTTTGGATCGACCTCAATACCCTCACTTGAAATAATATGACTAAGAAACGCCACCGATCTCAACCAAAATTTCACTCTTGCTATATTTGGCAAATAGTTGGTGTTCCTTAAGGACTTGCAGTACTGCCCCCATATGTCATATTCGCTCTTGGAGTACGCCAAAATATCATCAATAAAGACAATCACAAAGGAGTCAAGGTAATCTCGGTACACCCTATTCATTAGGTCCATAAAAGTTTTCGGGGTCATTGATTAAACCAAAGGACATGACTAGGAACTCATAGTGACCATACCTAGTTCGAAAAGTTGTTTAGGTATGTCCTCTCCTCTCACCCTAAGTTGGTGATAACCCGACCTCAAGTCAATCTTAGAAAAATAGCTTCCCTTTCTAATTGATCAAACAAATTGTCGATCCTAGGAAGAGGATACTTGTTCTTTATGGTAACCTTATTTAGTTGATGATAGTCGATGCACATCCTAAGGGACCCATCCTTCTTTTTTACAAAAAACAACGGAGCACCCCAAGGAGAAATACTAGGTCTTATGAAACCTTTGTCAAGTAAATCCTTGAGTTGAAGCTTGAGTTCTTGCAACTCGGTCGGAGCCTTCCTGTAAGGAACAATTGAGATAGGTTTTGTATCAGGCAACAAGTCTATTCCGAAGTCTATTTCCCATTCGGGAGGAACTCCGGTTAAGTCATCGGGAAAGACTTCCAGAAAATCTCTCAGTACGGGCACCGACTCTAATGGAGGGATTTCAGATTTTAAAGGTCCTTGACCCTTACAACATGATAAAGACACCCTTTAGAGATTATTTTGTAAGATTTTAGACACGAAATAATTCGACCTCTAGGGATTAAGTTACACCCCTTCCATTATAAGACGGTTCATTTGGGAATTGGAATTTGACTAACCTTGTTCTACAATATATGGAAGCAAAACAAGCATGCAACCAATCCATCACCAAGATGACATCCAAATCAACCATATCAAGTTCTACTAAGTCGACCAAAGTAACTCTATTGGGCAATGATATAGGACAACTCCTAAAGACTCTTCTAGAAAAAATGGAGTCACCCACCGGGGTTGTAACCGGAAAAAAAAGGTTCTATTAGAACATTGGGTAACACATTAAACTCTCTATCTACTAGAGGAGTTATAAATGATAAAGTAGCACCCAGATTTAGTAATGCATAGACATTAATAGAGAACACTTGTAATCTACCGGTGACGACATCAGGAGACTCCTCTTGTTCACCTCTAGAGCGGAGAGCATAGAAGTGATTCTTCGAAGGAGCATCGGTATTGGGAGCACTTGCTTGTGCTTGAGCATTTTCTCTCCCTTGAGCCTTCATCATAGGACAATCTCTTTTCATGTGACCACTCTTTCCACAACCATAGCAATTTCCCATACCTATTAGACACTTCATGTTTTCTACCATATTTAGCACAAGTAGACTTCTCAACATAAGAACTACTACATTTATCCTCCTTAGGCTTGGGTGTAGACCCTTTACCTTTGTTTACCCTTGGAATGGTTGAAGGACTTTGATGGGGAACCTTTTCTTGAACCTTGGCTTATCTTGCACCTCAAATCTAGTCTTAGAAGAATTTTCATCTTCGGCCCTTGTCCTCATCAATTCTCTACCAACTTGATTAAGCTTTTACTCCTCAATTTGTTTGGCATGAACCATGAGACGAGAGATGTCCATACTAGGAATAAACATAGCCAACCTTCATTCATTCACCACAAGTTCGGATATCCCCATAACAAGTTTGTTGATCATAACTCTAGAATCCGCCAATATAGTAGGAGCATACTTGGATAGTTGAGTGAACTTGAAACTATACTCCTTCACACTCATAACCCCTTGGCATAAGTTGATGAATTCTTGCATTTTACTCTCCCTTAGTTCCAAGGGAAAGAACTTATGAGTGGAGGTCATCTTCAAATCTCCCAAGTAATCCGGCCTTCTATAACCGGCCTCGCATCTTTCTATTGCTCATACCAAACTTGAGCCACATCTTTGAGTTTGTAGGCAGCTAGTTCCGCCTTTTCTTGAGAAGACACCCCCATAGTATCTAGTACCTTGAACACTTCCTCAATGAACCCTTGCGGGTCCTCCTCCACCTTGGAGCCAAAGAAAGTAGGGGGATTCATCCTTGTGAAATCCCTTATCCTTGATTTGGTGGTGCTAGCATTGGGGTTCACTTTGACCTTAGCATCCCTAGCAACTTGAGTAGCCAACAATTGGGTCAAGCTAAGAATGGTCGCCCTTATCTCAACATTAGACATATCCCCTTCTTCAATAGAAACTTGAGCGTTTTGAGGAGCTGGAGGGGGAACCATCTTATTCTCATTCTCATCTTCGACCCTTCGAGCGTTGTTACTTCTTGTATTAATTTCCCATAAGTACAAGAAAAAGATAATATAAGGACATATAGAGTCAAGACTATAGAGGCACGACTTCAAATATACCAACAAAGTGAGACTTTCCTAAGCATCACATAGCCTTTCATTCATAATTATGATGCGCTTCATAATCAGAACAAGACTCTACTTGACGTGGTTTAGTGAGACATCAATCCTAAGATTATTTAACCTCGTGCTATGATACCAAGTTTGTCATAATCGGGGATCATCCCCAAGTCGTCACCGGCGTTTTCATCTTTGAAGAGGACTTAGACTAGCCCTTAGCATTCATCATTACACATGATAGGTCAAAATGCAGAAAAATTTAGAACTTTATACATATTAAGGTATACATAGACCTCTCGCTTACTTTAAATGTATATATATGGAGATTAATTAGACTCCTCGCATACGAAGCTTACATAGGATTCTCATTTAGTTAACATAACCAACATATAATGAGTTAGTCTAATAATACTATCTCACATTGAACCATCTAAACAAAGAACAATATTTGGGCCTAGACTTACATATTGCCACATATGGCTTACAACAAGGTCTTCAAGAATAATGAAGAAATGAATGTCTTTAGACAATATAAATACTACTAGGGTAGATCAAAGGCACCATCCTTGAGCTTGGAGGACTCACCAACTACTTGGAGGAAGAAGTCCAAGTATCCTTGCAAAGTGTCTTAGAAGCTCTTCAATGGCCGGAACCTAAAATGTTGGGGAAAAGGGAAGAAATATGGCTTAGTACAAAACACATGTACTAAGTATGGCTCCTATGCATAAAATCATTAATGCATGAGAAAAGTCCCAATTTAGTCAAAACCATGCATTATGTTCAATAAACAAACATATACATACATAGAACATTATAAGCCAATCCAACATGATATTAACCTAACATATAATAAACCTAAAGCAATACTTGTTCAATGACAAGAATAGAACCCCATAACCCTATCCTAAGGTAGCCATCACATTAAGCACTTACAACATGCATACAACATAATCTCATACTTTAGCATAACATTCTTGATTCATAAGTTCATATAAAGCTTAACATACATAACATGTAACCAACTTGATCATACAACTAACTACTAGAATCATCCCTTAGAATCCCAAATGTGCAATGGGTAAGAGAAATCCCTTACCCTCCCTCATCCTATGTAGTAACCTTTAATACAAACCCTAATAATGGTTCACATACTTGACTTATTCATTTACCTTATTATATTAGGAAAGATAAAGAAATAATTCATATGAGACCATGTGAGCTACATGGAATCCAGTGTTCTCCTCCCACACAGAAAAGAGAAGGTCAACACTTGCCTAAGGTGTAGCCAATTTACATAGCTATCTAGGTGGATCCACTGAGCTATAGTCCTATGTGGTCACATAGTTAAGGGTCAAGGAGATTTTTACTAGAAACCTTGACTCTCTAACTTGGAGGTTTATATATCATGAGACAACACATATCTTCGGAATCCGTACTTACTAAACGTGAAGAAACCCATGTGGGAGGCTGGACTTACTAAACGTGACACCTCCATCTCATCTACAATCCCTTTTGGTGCTAAACATCTATTCCTTTTAGCAGTCATCATACTCTTCATACAATATCACGTTAGTCTATTCTAGACCCCAATGTGAACAATTCATCATAATATCTCATAGGTATTCATAAGTGAGAACTACCCTTTCATTTTAGAAAACCACACACAAGCGAGTAAACCTTTCACTCAACACTTTATCATAATTATGAGAAATTACTTTCAGTCATATAATAATCATATCTTAACATACTTTCATACTTCATAGCCAATTCAATATTCTAGGGTTAAGGATCAGGATTACTTTTCATAAACATCACAACAACATATTAAACATATAAGCATTACAATCTAAGAAAATCATACTTCATAATCAAATTCAAGAAGAATCAATCTTCATACCTTATTACGTTTCATTGCCTTTATTATTCAATTACAAAGAATTACATAGCCAATGTATAAACAAGGTAACTTAAAGAAGTAATGCATAGCAATTACTATTCTACGCATTCATATAATCATCATCTTTCACAACTATTATAGAATTAGAAGACATAATGAGTGTAGGGAAGAACAAGGGTTCAAAGGGGCAATCTTGATTGATTAACAATTATAGACCATTAATACTTAGTTAAACAACTATAAAATACTATAATCCATCACAATTGATTAACAATTTCGTTTTGAAAAGCGAACCCATGTGTAGATTGAAACCTTAGTTTTGGGGAAGTTGAAAATCATCTTTGGAAGGGCCTCTTGGGAAAGGAATCCCAAGAGTGAAAGAAACAATATCTTAGTGATGATCTTGACATGAATTTGAGATGAAAACCTTGGTGAATTCGTCTTTGAATTGGATCTCTAGTGTTCTTCAACGGAGGTTGAAGTTTGGGGAAGAGAGAGACTGGAGAGATGTTCGAGAGATGTGAGTTTGGGAATCAATGATGTTTTTGGTTAGCTAGTTGACTTAAGATTATTATATAGCCCTTATTTAATAAACTAAGCCCGACCTAATCACTTAATTAATTAATTCCTTAACCACTCCTAAATAAAACATCTTTGGACAGTGAAGTGGGGTCTCAATCAATGAGACCCCGTCTACGCCACGTAGCTCTATCGACTGCCCGTGCTAGCAAGTCGTTGTTGGTGTCAGAGACTTGGTTTTGGAGATTTCTTGGAACTTGAATAAGCGTCAAGCAAAGGACCCAAATGACGAAGCATCGTCCAATCAACGGCTCGGCGTTGGTGCTCGTGGTTCCACACTGTCAAATAGGGCAGTTTTGGGGTCAATGGATGGGTCCTCCTCAAGGACCCCTAGGGTGTTCCTTGGGGAGTCGTACCCAGACGTTTCGACCCTAAATACACTCTAACAAATATTAGTACCTTTTTACCAAATTTCACTAATTTCTGACTCTTAAAACCCCATGAAACATGCCAAGGCACATTAACATACATTTAACAATTCACCAGACGTCATGGACGTTCTTTGACGTTTTGACTCTAAAACTTCCTAATTAGTTTAAATATATTATTTTTGTCTTATAAATAGTGTTTTGAGTCTTATATCATCATGTGAGGCTCTACACCAAGTCATAAACTTTCGGAATGTTACACTTGTGTTGGTAGGCAGCTAGTTCCGTCTTTTCTTGAGAGGACATTCCCACAGCATCTAGCACATTGAAAACTTCATCAATGAACCCTTAATGGTACTCCTCCACTTTGGAGACAAAGAATGTAGGGGTATTCATCCTTGTGAAATCCCTTATCCTTGATGCAGTAGTGCTAGAATTGTGGATCACTTGTACCCTAGCATTCCTAGCGAACAGTTGAGTCAAGCTATGAATGGTCGTTCTTATCTCAACATTAGACATAGCCCTTCTTCAATAGGAACTTGAGGGTTTTTAGGATCCGGAGGGGCAACCGCCTCATACACATTCTCCTCTTTGTCCCTTCGAGTGTTGTTCCTTCTTGTATTCATTACTTATAAGCACAAGAAGGAGGTTAGAAGAAAAGACACATAGAGTTAAAACTCTAGAGGCAAGACTTCAAGGATACCAAGAAGCAAACTTTCCTAAGCATTCCATCGCTCCTTATTCATAAGTGTGGTGCGCTTCACAATTATGAATAAAAGTCTACTTGACATGATTTAGTAAGACATCAATCCTAATATTATTTAACCTCATGCTATGATACCAAGTTTTTTACGACGGTGGAGAAGCCCCTAGATGTAACCGGCGTCTTCGTCCTTGAAGAGGACTTAGACTAGCCCTTATCATTCGTCATAACATATCATTGGTCAAAAATGCAAAAAATTAAAAACATTTTACGTGAGGTATACATAGACCTCTCACATATCATATATGGACTTTACTTAGACTCCTTGCTTATGAAGCTTACATAGGCTTCTCGTTTAGGCAACATAACTAATACATAAGAATTTGTCTAATACTTTGTCTCACATTAAACCATCTAAAGAGTATTACAAGGTTGGGCGTAATCCCATACACAAGTACAATATGCAATTATATGTTTACAACAATAGTCTTCAAGAATAAGGAATGAAGTAAATGTCTTTAGACATAAGCAACATTGCTAAGGTAGAACAAATGGCACCATCATCAAAATTGAGGACTCACCAACAACTTGGGGGAAAAGTCCAAGTCTTCTTGCAAAGTGTCCTAGGATCTCTTCAATGGCCGGAACCTATAATGTTTGGGAAAAGGAAAAAAAAATATGGGTTAGTACAAACCACATGTACTAAGTATGAAACACGTGCATAAAATCATCAATGCATGAGAAAAGGCACAATTTATTCAAAACCATGCATAATATCAAATAATTCAACATGCACATATAAGGAACATCATAAGTCAATCCAACATCATAGTAATCCAACATATAAGCAATCCAAAACAATACTTGTGCAATGCCAAGAACAGAACCCCATAACACTATCCAAATCTAAGTACCACATTAAGTCTCTTACTTCAGACATATGACATAACCTCATATCTAATAATAACATGTTTGGTTCATAAGATCATATATAACTTGACATTCATAACATATAACCAAATTGATCAACAAACGCACTACTAAGACAATCCCTTAGGATCCCACATGTGCAATGTATATGAGAAGTCCCATACCCTCCCTCACACTATGTAAAACCCTTTAAAACAAGCCCTAATAAGAGTTCACATACTTAACTTATCCATTCACTTTTACATTAGGGATAGAAGTGCAATTACCGACATGATACCATGTGAACTACATGGAATTCGGTGTTCTAGTCACGCCGAAAAGAGAGGGTTAACACTTGCCTAAGGTGCAACCTCTCGTAAATAGCTATCTAGGTGGATCCACTAAGTTATAGTCCTATGTAGGCACATCGTTAAGGGTCAAGGTTATTGCTACTAGAAAAATTAACTTGCTAGACGTGGAGGTTTCCATCTCATGAGACAACACCTATCTTGGGAATTCGGACTTATTAAATGTGAAGAAACCTATGTGGGAGGCCAGACTTACTAAACGCGAGACCTTCAACTCATTCACATGCACTTTTGGTGCTAAGCATTTATTCCCTTTAGTAATGATCACAGTCGTCATACAATGTTCACATTATACTATTCTAGACCCCTATGTAAACATCTCATCATAATAGATCATAGGTAATCATAAGTGAAAACTACCCTTTCGCTTTAGAAACCTCATACAAGTGAGTAAACCTTTCACTAGGACTTTATTATAATCATGAGAACTACTTTCAATCATATAATAGTCGTATCATATATGCTTACATACTTCATAACAATTTCAAGTGTCTAGGTTAGGGATAAGGAATACCTGTCATCAATATCACAACTACACATTAGACATGAAAGCATTACTATCTAAGTAACTCATATTTCATAATTGAATTCAACAAGAATCAATCTTCATACCGTCTTGCCCTTTCATTGCCTTCATACTTTAATTACCAAAGAATACATACCATATACATAAACAAGGTAAATTCACGAAGTAATACATCACAATTATCATTCTACATATTCATTTACTCAGCATCTTCCACAATTACAGTAGATTTTCAAGATATTTTGAGTTTAAACAAGAACAAGGGTTCAAGGGGAAATCACTAGTGATTACCAACAATTGACCATCAATACTTAGTTAAACAATGATAAAAGATCATAATTCATCAAATTTGAATGACAATTTCGTTTTGAAAAGAGAACCCATGTCTAGATTGAAACCCTAGTATTGGGGAAGTTTGAAAACAATAGTTGAAGGAGCCTCTTGGGGAAAGGATCCCAAGAGTGAAAGAAACCATACCTTAGGGATGATATTGACACGAATTTTAGATGAAATCCTTGGTGAATTCGTCCTCTTCTTGAAGCTCTAGTGTTCTTTAATGGAGGTTTGAGTAGGGGAGAGAGAAAGTAGAGGGAAGTTTGAGCTAAGTGGGTTTATGGAATTTAGAGGATTTAGGTTAGTTTAATGAGTTGGAACCCTCATATAGTCCATAACTAACTTAATTAGCCACCTCTTAACCCATAATTAATTAATTAACTAATTTTGCTAACCTCGACCGGAACTTGTCCGTGAACTAAGTATTCAATCGACGACTCCCCATCGATAGGGCGTCGATCCAACCACGGCCCGTGATGCAGACCGTGGTTTGGATTAGAGGCTTGGTTTTTGCGGCCCTTCATGATCTACTTAAATGTAAACCAACGATACACAATGACGGAGCTTCTTTCAAACGAAGGTTCGATGTTTGTGCTCGTGGTTACACACTGTAATTCGGGCAGTTTTGGGGTCAATGGATAGGTCCTCCTCAAGGACCTTTAGGGTGGTCCTTGGAGAGTCGTACAGGAATTTTTCGACCCTAAGCACACTCTTATATATATTTAACATATTATTTTACCAAATTTACTAAATTCTGACTCTTAAAACCACATGATACATGCCAATGCACACTAGCACACATTTCATAATTCTCCGGAGTGTTACATTACTAACGGCTTCCAAGAATCCCCTTGAAGAACTCACCCTCAATTCCACAAATTTTATCCAATAATACAATCACCATCATCATATAATAGTAAATTAAGAAATAACAAATTCAATTACAACATATCTAATAATCAATCAACCTAATTCATAAGTTAGGGGTAGGAAAAACGGACATTCATGGATCTTATAGGGAAATTAGGTCAAAGTCTTAGTAATTAAATAAATTCACTAATAAAAAATAATAATAAATCAATATAAATCTAATTAATACCACATGAAACCAATTTCAAAAAAAAACCCACGAAATTGGATGAAAATCATAATTGAAAACAAAACTTTCAAGGACCTCTTGGGGAAAGGATTCCCAAGAGTGAATAACTTCCATAGCATGCTAATTCTTAAAGAATTGAAGAAGAAATCCTTAATCATGAATACCTAGTGAAGCTTGAACTTGCTATTCAATGGGGTCATTGGGGTAGTTAGAGAAAGTAGAGAGAAGTGGGAGCTATTTGGGTCTTGGGATTTATGAGGTATTAGGTTAGTTTAATAACTTAGGTCCCTTTTATAGTCCTAAACTAACTAATTAAAACCATCCTAACCACCAATTAATTAATTAACTAATAAATTAAACCCGCTTAATTTAACTGACTTAAGATAGTGAAGTGGGCGGTCCAATCGACGATACCCCATCGACGGACCGTCATCCCAACCACGGACCGTCCTGGTCAATCATGGTTTCGAATAGAGACTGGTTTTAGCAAGATCTTGGTGAAGAGTCTAAGTTTGTACCAACGATACCAAATGACGGAGCTTTGTTCAAACGAAAGCTCGTTGTTTCTCTCGTGGTTGCACACTATAATTTGACAACTTTTAGGGTCATATGTTAGGGTCCTCCTCGAGGACCCCTAGGGTGGTCCTTGTGGATTTTTACCCAGACTTTTTGACCCTAAACACAATCTAATGTATATCCTAAGATTTTTTACCAAGTTTTACTTTTATCCGACTTTTTCAACCCCTTGAAACACCTTAAGGCACATTAGGTCATCTTTACAAATCTCTGGACGTCGTGGTCATCCCTTGACGTTTAGGTCTTAATACCTCCTAATCAAGTTGAATACATTAGTGTATGTCTTGGAATAGCATTATTCATTACACGAGTATCTAGTCTAAGTCATGGAACTTCCAGGTGTTACAAATGGGTCCACTATGACTACCAACCAAGGTCTATTAGGATAGATTATTTGAATACTCTTGAAAGGGCACCTTAGGCCTACCAATCTAAGATTTATCATTAACCTTCTTTTCATTATTCAAGGGTTTACATTCACATAGGGTTATAGACTCTTCAAGAAGGCGAACCATGCTTAGGTCTTCCCGGTTCAAGACATACTCTAGAAGACCTTATTTAATCATTCAAGGAAGGGCACCAACTTAGGTCTATCGATCCTAGACTTTAATTCATTCTTTCATTCGTACATACATACATAACAAGGCTTCTTAAGACTACCAAGTCAAGATATCACATTCACATAACTTTTGTGCATCAAGTAGGGACAACTAGGTCTACCAAAAGAAGACACCATATCAAAATATAGAGACTCTTCATAGTCTATCATCATCACATGCCAACATTTAGAGGAACATGCTTTCATTCACCATATCACGTAGCTTTTCACAAGATCATCTCATTACCACAGAAACACCTTCACGTTATGATCATTATACAATACCACACATATATCACATAATGACTTTACTTTGTACATTCATATAATCCATAACACCTTTTACATAGTCCCATTACTTCATGTACCAAACTTCACCTTATGCCTTCACATATACCCTGACATGATACTACTACAATTCACATAATAATGTCGACAAGGCCATGATCACAATAAGAACAACAAGTAAACACCGCCACCATAAGTGGACCATACAGATATACCGGGGTTTCACGGTATAATTAATACTTTTTCCTTAAGTTTAGTGTGTCCAAAAGCCTTTTTGTGCTAAGTTTTATATAAGTTTCTCTTTGTTTTGCAAAAAATCTGTCCAAAGATGAATGCGGAGATTTTGAGCGAAAAAATACAGAAGAGACCACCTACGGAGCTTGTGACGATCCGTCGTGCCTGTGACGGTCCGTAGGTGGCAGCGTAGTGCAGCTGCTGAAGGAAGATGGGGAAGTCTGACCAAGTGTGGGGTTACGAAGCTTGTGACGGTCCATCGTGGCTATGATGGTCCGTCCTGCAGGTTCGTCATGGAGTTTAGAGAAGTAATCCCAGTATCCAGATTCCAAGAGTTGAAGTGTTTTGAAACGAAGACCCTCGACGGACCGTTGTGCCTATGACGGTCCGTGATACTTGTCGTCGAGGGTGGTGAAGAGAGCAGCAGAAGAAATTACATAAGTAAGGGACGACGGAGTCCATGACCGTCCGGCGTGACCATGATGTTCCGTCGCGTGGTCCGTCGACCCAGCCGCGTTTTGACAGATTTCAAGCAAATAGAGTCCTTGTATAATTAGGTTTTTATTTTCTATAAATATTTTGAAAAACCTTGTTTTAGATGTCGGAGTCTGGACCTTTGATTATTAGGTTAGACTCTGTACCATGGTTATGCTCTGTATTATTAGGTTATCTTTAGACTTTTATCAGTGATTGGTTGTGATTTTTGTTGATTAATCAAGCGTTTCGGATTTTACTCTTTCTCATTGAGGTAAGTACATGAATTCTTATATCATATATATGAATAGTGTAATTATGACTATGGGTAACTAAACTCTATAACGAGGGTTCTGGGAACCATAGGCAAATAATGAGATAAACCCTAGCTAAAATAACAATTCTAGAATAGTGTCTTGCATGTATTAATAATTCTTTCGCTTAGAAGTCCTTTTAACGGATGGCCAACGTTAGAACTCGCCTTAATGCTACTTG
>NC_028639.1:13766445-13767561 GCF_001406875.1 Solanum pennellii
ACTATTTTCCTCGTGGGAACGATCCCAACCTCACTAGTTGGGTTATTTACTTGACACGACCGCTTTACTTCTTATTTGAGAAGTAAGTTTGAGCGTATCACATACCAGCCAATATCAATTCTATATCAATTCTACATTAACTAAGGGAATTAGGTCAAGATCACCAATTCTTAACATCTCCAACAATTCACAATATAATAGCATAATTAACCATAGATATCAATAATACAACATAATCTAAACTCAGATCTATCATTATTAGATGATAAGAAATTAACCCATTCATAAGAACAATTTAGAGATTTGAGAAAATCAAGAGTTCATGGAGATTTTCATTGGAAGACATCAACTAAACATCAATAATATCATATCTGATTATTTGAAAATCTTTCATGCAAGAACCCATTACTTAGAGTGAAAATTGGACTTTTCATAAACTTTGAAATCACTTTGAAATTGTCTCTAAGGCTATGGCAGCCTTAGATAAAGAACTAACATACCTCATTAGAATAAAATCGATAAGAATTGACCTTGAGCTTCCATGGGATTTTTTGGAGAAAACTTTGGGAGGGAAAGATTTTGATTTAGGTGTTAGGGTCTAAGAGAGGGTTTAATCACCTTAATACTCTTAAAATACCTAATACAACTAAAACAACCGTCCATACCATTTAAAAGACTTGGGGTGAATTTACTAATTTACCCGACATGGGCCAAACGGCAGAAAGAATTGCAGACCCAAATGACGCCCCACCATCTACTGGTCGTAGATGGAGTGACACCCCGTCATTGGGGTTCGTCATTTAGGACAATGACTCACTGAGTTGTAGGACCTGCAGGTCTAATCGACGCCCAAGGTTGACTGTTCATCCCTTGTGGTTGTCGTTTGACATTGCCTGGCAGCATCTTAGTTTAGAGATGGAGTCTTCTTATAGGGCCCCTTATGGGTCCTTGGTGGAGTCGTACCCGGATGTTAAACCCCTAAAAGAGATCATATAAGTCCTAAGATCCCCTCCAATCGTTTTAGACACCAAACAACTCATGAAACATGCAAAGGCACACTACAACACCCACAAGCACATAGATAATTATTATTATTATTATTATTATTATTATTAT
>NC_028639.1:13777561-13779367 GCF_001406875.1 Solanum pennellii
AATCTATCAGAAAGTATTTTCTAACATAAAAATTTCTAGTGCCCAAACCGACTACATGGGTTGTTACAATAGATACCAATTTACCAATCGTTCGTCCTCGAACGATCAAAGGAAGGCAAGGCAAGAAAGGATAGTTATCTCAATGATTATTCCAAAATATTAATACCCATTGTCTGATCTCAATATTATCAAAAACTAGAGATCTACACCTCCCCTCATAGAATGTCTCTAATATAATTGCACACATACTTGGTTTATCAAACTCCACATTCATTAAAGTCAACACTCTTAATAATAACAAAACGTATACCTACATCGATCATCTACCTTACTCTCAAACCATAATTAGTATCAAAGTATGCTTATCAAATACATGTTCAAACTATGGCTATCTCTTTCTATTTAAGCATTTCCTGACAGATACGAGTCCCAAATAAGGCCTATAGCACTAATTTCAAATGTGATAGTACCTTTTCATTGAGACAAAACTATTATATCACACCCAAAGTCAACTCTACACCACTTTCACATACCATGCTTAAGGTACCATTTTATACCATTTTATATATCATGCCAACACTTAGGAAAATTCTTTGTCACTCAAACTATTCTGTATACTATAAGCTCATAACCTCTATTAACCATCAAATGTCCATGTAACACACCTTAACATTCTATGAAGTCCCATCAATAGAGTAGTATTAACCCCACTTTATTCTTAATAACCATGTAGAATTATATCTCACCTTTTACATCATTCTTAAGTCTTCTATCCTAACTTGAGCAATCGAAACTCATTGTAAAATACTAAAATTTTCATACCTCATTATTTGTCACCTAAACCAAAACTCATTTTTTTTAGAAGTCGATGATAAACTCCTAGTAAGTCTGTACCGAACTAGTTCACATCTCACAATTATATCTAAACTCATAGGCAAAAATTAAAACAACCATCAACTACACCCCATGGATTTATACGAGAGGTCTTATTCTTTCACTCTTCTCAAATTCTTTTCATGGTGAAAATTCTAAATATCTCGCTCCTTCAATATATCAAACTCTTGTTTATCTAGCTTGCTTACCGATCTCATGTTTTACTACTTATCCATGACATTTTACTTCACACTCTAAATCAAAACTCTGAGGGTAAACCCTTCCTTAGATCCTTTAACAATAAAAAGTAACAACTTTATTGTCCAAAGCATGCATAAATTCTTTCACGTGCTCAATAATGATGCAATCAATCGTTTCTCATCTTACTAATTCATACCTTGACAAAATATACCACCAGAAATTCAGACTTATAACAAAAAAAAATAATTTGAATGATAAGTCCAATTGTGTAACACAATGCCCTTAATTATCTACATTTGCTTATACTTTGAAGATTTTTACGAATCACCTTATCTTAGCTTATCATTGATTGCCTCTCCACCAACCATACCATATGCTTCACTAAAAATCCGACCCTAATCATTTCTAAATTCAACAGTACAACAGAACCTATCATCTCACTCAAGTTGAACGTCTGTACACTCCTCTCTTAAGTTCTATTCAATAGCTTTTAACCAAACTGATTAACCTGTTATGCTATTACCTTAACCAATACAAAATAGATGAAATCACGCAATTTTGAACCCAATTCTCGATCCCTTCGAAGATACATTTTTAGTTCTTACAATCAGAGAAAATAATTCTGCTCTCACTTATTTTTCTTAAGGCTACACATCCCACAAGTTTTATCTTATTTTAGTTATGATTCCAGCTCCTTTAAATTATATTCGAGTGTGCCCTAAATCTCCTAAA
>NC_028639.1:13782261-13789856 GCF_001406875.1 Solanum pennellii
TTAAGAGTTTACTATGAAATAGCATAAACCATAACCTACCTCCACCGAAGAATCGCGATCAAACAAGCTATCTTCCCAAAACCTTTGCTTTCCTCTGCGTTCTTCTCTTTCTCTCGTTCGTTTCTCCCTTCTCTCTCTGTTCTTTCTATTTTCTTATTTCAAAACCCTCTTTCTTTTACCCTAATTAGCATATAATTAAGTATAAAAGATGATAAAATACCCCACTATTTGTTTCAAGGTTATCTCTTTTAACCCCCAAGTAATTGAATTATTAACATTAAACCACTAACTTTATAATTATAAGCAGGAATAGTCCAAAACACCCACTTAAATCTATCAGAAAGTATTTTCTAACATAAAAATTTCTAGTGCCCAAACCGACTACATGGGTTGCTACAGATATGTAATTTGCTAAATTGTTGTTGTTAAGGATATGTAATTTGTCTAACTGTTGTTATTGAGCTACGTGCTATGTAAACTGTGAGCTGTTAGGTTGGGCTGATTTTAATGCAGGTTGTAGTTGTGGAGGTTCGGTTGGGGTGGTAGGAGTACCCGTATTTCATCCCCTTAGCCTGTGTTGAGAGGTTTACTTGCTGAGTACCGTGTGGTTTGATACTCACCCCTTGCTTCTACAAATTTTTTTGTAGGTTATGAGCTTGGATTTTTGTTGTACTTGTCATTCTCTTCTTTTCCCATGATTCTTGGAGATTTTTGAGGTAGTTGTTTCCATCTCAGCAGACTTTCTTCTTCTTAATTATGATCTTGTTCTATTCTAGAAACAAGTTCATTTGAGACTTGAGTTTTCATTTGAATCAATTGTAATATTTTAGAGGCTTGTACACGTGACTAACAGGTTTTGGGGTTTTTATTAAGTTACTTATATTTTCTATCCGCAAAAATTGTAATGGTTGAGTTTTAGGCTGACTTGTCTTGGTGGGATAAGACGAGTGCCATCACGTCCATTTTTGGGTCGTGACATAATTAGACTTAGAAAGATGTTAAGTTCTTCAAAAAACTAAATGAGATTTGGTTGGAGAATATAGTGTGTTTGAATTAAGTTAAAACTAAATTAATTTAGACTTAGAAAGTTGTTAAATTCATTAAATGAGTTAATGTGATTTAGTTGGTTAATTTAGTGTTTGAATTAAGGTAAAATTAAACTAATTACACTTAGAATGATGTTAAATTCTTCAAAAAAGTTAATGTGATTTAGTTAGTGAATATAGTGTTGGAATAAAGTTAAAACTAAACTAATTAGACTTGGAAAGTTGTTAAATTCTTTAAATAAGTAAATGTGATTTAGTTGGTGAATATAGCGTTGGAATTAAGTTAAAAATAAACTAATTAGACTTAGAAATATGTAAATTGTTTAAATAAGTTAATGTGATTTAGTTGGTGTATATAGTGTTGGAATTAAGGTAAAACTAAACTAATTACACTAAGAAAGATGTTAAGTTCTTCAAATAAGTAAATGTGATTTAGTTGGTAAATATAGTGTTTGGATTAAGTTAAAACTAAACTAATTGGACTTAGAAAATTGTTAAATTCTTTAAATAGGTTAATGTTATTTAGTTGGTGAATATAGTGTTGGAACTAAGTTAAAACTAAATTAATTAGACTTGCAAAGTTGTTAAATTCTTTAAAAGTAAATGTGATTTAGTTGGTGAATATAGGTTGGAATTAAGTTAAAACTAAACTAATTTGACTTATAAATTGTTAAATTATTTAAATAAGTAAATGTGTTTTAGTTGGTAAATATAGTGTTTCAATTAAGTTAAAACTAAACTAATTAGACTTGGAAATTTGTTAATTTCTTTAAATAAGTTAATGTGATTTTTTAGTTGGTGAATATAGTTTTGGAATTAAAATAAAACTAAACTACTGAGACTCGGAAAATTTTTAAATTCTTTAAATAATATAACGTGATTTAGTTGGTGAATATAATTTTAGAATTAAGTTAAAACTAAACTAGTTAGACTTAGAAAGATGTTAAGTTCTTCAAACAACTAAATGTGATTTGGTTGGATAATATAGAGTGATTGAATTAAGTTAAAACTATATTAATTTAGACTTAGAAAGTTGTTAAATTCATTAAATGAGTTAATGTGATTTAGTTGGTTAATTTAGTGTTTGAATTAAGTTAAAATTAAACAAATTACACTTAGAAAAATGTTAAATTCTTCAAATAAGTTAATGTGATTTAGTTGGTGAATATAGTGTTGGAATTAAGTTAAAACTAAACGAATTAGACTTAGAAAGTTGTTAAATTCTTTAAATAAATTAATATGATTTCGTTGGTAAATATAGTGTTGGAAATAAGTTTAAACTAAACTAATTACAATTGGAAAGTTGTTGAATCCTTTAAATAAGATAATTTAATTTATTTCGTGAATATAGTGTTGCAATTAAGTTAAAACTAAACTAATTAGACTTTTTGAAAGATGTTAAGTTCTTTAAATAAATAAATGTGATTTAGTCGGTGCATATAGTGTTTGAATTAAGTTAAAACTAAAGTAATTAGACTTAGAAAGATGTTAAGTTCTTCAAATAAGTAAATGTGATTTAGTTGGTGAATATAGGGTGTTTGAATTAAGATAGAACTAAACTAATTAGACTTAAAAAGTTGTTAAATTCGTTAAATGAGTTAATGTGATTTAGTTGGTGATATAGTGTTTGAATTAAGTTAAAATTAAACTAATTACACTTAGAAAGATGTTAAATTCTTCAAATAAGTTAATGTGATTTAGTTAGTGAATATAGTGTTGGAATTAAGTTAAAACTAAATGAATTAGACTTAGAAAGTTGTTAAATTCTTTAAATAAATTAATATGATTTAGTTGGTGAATATAGTGTTGGCATTAAGTTTAAACTAAACTTATTAGACTTGGAAAGTTGTTAAATCCTTTAAATAAGATAATTTGATTTATTTCATTAATATACTGTTGGAATTAAGTTAAAACTAAACTAATTAGACTTAGAAAGATGTTAAGTTCTTTAAATAAGTAAATGTGATTTAGTTGTGTAACGATCCTCTTAGTGCTTTTATGTCACGACCTAAAACGAGCCGCGAGTGGCACCCACACTTATCTTACTAGGTGAGAGAACCAACAATTCTAAACCCCAACGTTTACCAGTATATAAATTTTGAATAGGAAATAAAAATGCGGAAGATCCAAAACTCATTAATGAAATCAATTAAATAAACTTCTAAAGTATAATACTTATCATCCCCAAAATCTGGAAGTCATCACATCAAGAACATCTATCCTCAAATTACTAAGTCTAAGAGTATTTAAGAAACTAAAATAAGTAAACAGATGGTCGTTGTCCGAACTTCAAGGACATCAAGGCGTGAATGAGAGAATCTAGTCCGAGCTAGGAACAATAGCTCACCCTTAAATCTGATGTGCTGAAGACTGGCTAGAGTTGCGGACGAGTCGAAGTCAACGGTGCACTTGCTGCACTCCACAAAACAACAAGAAGGAAATAAAAGTAGGGGTCAGTACAAGGAACAAGTACTGAGTAGGTATCATCGGCCAACTCAAAATAGAAAGCAATATATACTGAATAATAATATAAAATCAACCACATTACTTAACAGGTGACAATCAACAAGTACAAGAAACATTGGCAACAACACCAAGCAAACCTATGAGGACTCAAGCCTCCACACCCTACTCATTTGGGAAATAGGTTCTTCAAAATTTAGTGTATTAACATAATTCAAGATTACTTCTCTTTATTCTTATCGTGTCGGAACATGACACTCCGATCCCCTAATGCTACGTGTACGAACGTGACACTCCGATCCATTAATGCTACGTGTCGGAACGTGACACTCCGATCCCCTAATGCTACGTGTCGGAACGTGACACTCCGATCCATTTATCTCATTATGTCAATTCATCAAGCTTTCTTTATGTCAAGCATCATCTTAGTAGAGAGGATTTAATATTAAAGGTTCAACAATCTCATCATTCTAACCACCACAATTATACGATCACAACGTACAAACACATAATCAAGCATATAGAAGACTTTACAAAACCACCCAATACATAGCAATCGCTATTTAGAGTTTATCTATCACATAGACATAAACCATAACCTACCTCCACCGAAGAATCGTGATCAAGCAAGGTATCTCCCCAATGACTTTTGCTTCCCTCTTCGTTCTTCCTCTCTCGCTTGTTCTCCCTCTCTGTCTTTTTCTTTTTCTTCTCTAGATTCTTTTTCTTTTACCCTAATTATCATATAATTCATTATGATAAAAGTAACCCATTATTTGTTTTAAAGTTATGTCCTTTAACCCCCAAGTAAATAAATTAGTAAAATTACCCCACTAATTTCATAAAGTTTGTCATGAATAGTCCAAAACACCCCTCTAAAACCTTTAGCAGAAATCCGACCCAATTGGGGTTACGCGACCTGTGACGGTCCATCGTCTCTATGCCGGTCCGTCTGGCAGGTCCGTCACAGAGTTCAGAGAGTTAAATTCAGTAAAGGGTTTGTGACGGTCCGTCGTACCTACGACGGTCCGTCCTGCAGTTCCGTCGTGAAGTTCAGAGAGTCGATCTCAGTACCCTGATTTTCAGAGTTGAAGTGTTTTGGAACGAAGACCCTCGACGGTCCGTCGTGACCATGACGGTCCGTCGCCTGATCCGTCGACCCAGTCAGTTATTTTAAAAATAATTTTAACTGCTCGAACCTACTAAACAGGTTGTTACAATAGATACCAATTTACCAATCGTTCGTCCCCGAATGATCACAGGAAGAAAAGAAAGGGCGAGAAAGAGTACCTGAATCTGTAAAAAGATGTGGATATCTTTCTTGCATATCCGCCTCATTCTCCCAAGTAGACTCTTCAACCGGCCGATTCTTCCACCGAACCTTGATAGATGCAATCTCCTTTGATCTCAACTTACAGACATCTCTATCTAGAATAGCAACCGGCTCCTCCTCATAAGACAAATTCTCATCAAGAAGAACTGAATCCCAAAGAATAATGTAGTTTCCATCCCCATGGTACTTTTTCAGCATAGACACATGAAATACCGGGTGCACTCCTGAGAGTCCTGGAGGCAATGCCAATTCATAAGCCACCTCCTCCACGCGCTTCAAAACTTCAAATGGCCTAATATACCTCGGACTAAGTTTACCTCGCTTACCAAACCGCATCACCCCTTTCATGGGTGAAACCTTCAGCAAGACTTGTTCACCCTCCATAAAATTCAAGTCCCTAACCTTTCGATCTGCATATTCCTTCTGTCTGCTCTGAGCTGCTAGAAGCTTATCCTGAATGAATTTTACCTTATCTAACGACTCCCTCATGAGATCGGTACCCCATGGTCTTACCTCAAATGCATCAAACCAAACAATGGGAGACCTACATCTCCTCCCATACAGTGCCTCAAATGGAGCCATATCAATACTTGAGTGATAGCTATTGTTGTATGAAAACTCTGCTAAGGGTAAGAATTTATCCCAATGACCACCAAATTCTATCACACATGCACGAAGCATATCCTCCAACACCTGAATCGTTCGCTCAGACTGACCATCGGTCTGAGGGTGAAATGCAGTACTAAGATCCAGCCTACTACCTAATTCTGCATGTAATGTTCTCCAAAACTTAGAAGTAAACTGCGTACCTCTATCTGATATGATGGAGAGTGGAACTCCATGCAATCGAACAATTTCTGAGATATAGAGTTTGGCTAACTTCTCTGCATTGTAAGTCATCTTGACCGGAATGAAGTGCGCAGACTTAGTTAACTTGTCTACAATTACCCAATGTCTTGGGAAGACCAACCACGAAATCCATTGCGATCCTTTCCCACTTCCATATCTCGAATTCTGCTCAGCTTCTCATCAGCAAACTGTTTTCCCTTAATCTTGTCAAGAAAAGAGGATCTTGCCTCCACACAGGCCAAAAGTCCTCCTTTCTTTAGTACTTCCATCCTCATAAGGTCATTAGCCAAGGTCTGAACCTCTCTAGCCAATGGGCGTCTAGAAATATGTAAATAGGCTAAACTACCCATGCTCCCTGCTTTTCTACTTAAAGCATCTGCCCCAACATTAGCCTTTCCTGGGTTATACAATATAGTAATATCATAGTCCTTCAATAGTTCCATCCACCTCCTCTGCCTCAAATTCCGATCTTTCTGAGTAAAGACATACTGTAAACTACGATGATCTGTATAGACTTCACACTTAACCCCATATAGATAATGTCTCCATTGCTTTAACGCAAACACAACTGCAGCCAACTCCAAATCATGGGTCGGATAGTTACGTTCATGCACTTTTAATTGCCTCGAAGCATAAGCAATTACATTTCTCTCATGTATAAGCACTGCACCCAAACCAGAATAAGATGCATCACAATAGACAATGAAATTCTTACCTTCCACTGGCAAGGTAAGAATTGGTGCAGTAGTCAACAAAGTCTTGAGTTTCTGAAAACTTTCTTCACATTCATCCGACCATACAAAGGGAACATTCTGCTTAGTCAAATTTGTTAGCTGCGAAGCAATAGAAGAAAATCCCTTGACAAATCGACGGTAGTAGCTAGCTAAACCAACAAAGCTCCTTACCTCTGTAACATTAGTAGGTCTTACCCAACTCTTCACTGCTTCAATCTTAGAAGGATCCACCATCACTCCATCCTTAGAAACCACGTGCCCCAAGAAGGACACTGAATCTAACCAAAACTCACACTTGGAGAATTTGGCATAAAGCCTTTTCTCCCTCAACAACTCCAATACAATTCTCAAATGCTCCTCATGTTCTTTCCTGCTCTTTGAGTATATCAGTATATCATCAATGAATACAATGACAAAGAGATCCAGATATGGCTTAAAAATCCCGTTCATCAGACTCATGAAAGCAGCAGGGGCATTCGTAAGCCCAAAAGACATTACTAAGAATTCGTAATGCCCATACCTGGTTCGAAAAGCAGTCTTTGGCACATCTGCTGCCCGTATTTTGAATTGATGATAACCAGATCTCAGACCAATTTTAGAGAAGACGCAAGCACCTTGTAACGGATCGAATAAATCATCAATTCGAGGAATAGGATACTTGTTTTTAATAGTTACCTTATTCAGCTGCCTGTAGTCTATGCACATCCGAAGGCTTCCATCCTTCTTTTTAACAAATAACACAGGAGCACCCCAAGGGGATGCACTTGGTCTAATAAAACCTTTCCCTAACAACTCCTGAAGTTGGGCCTTTAATTCCCTTAACTCAGCTGGAGCCATTCTATAAGGGGGGATGGAAATGGGGCGAGTACCCGGATCCAGATCAATACTAAAGTCAATATCCCTATCCGGTGGCGTACCAGGAAGGTCTGCAGGAAAAACATCCAGAAACTCACAGACTATCGAAACAGACTCAATCGAAGGTACTTTGGAAGTATCATCCCTGAGATGTGCCAAGAAGGCTAAACAACCTTTACTAACCATCCTCTTAGCGCGAAGAAAAGAGATGATACGGACTGGGGTGGAAATGTAGTCACCCTCCCACACTAGCTATTCTGTCCCAGGCTTGGCCAATGTCACAGTTTTAGCATTACAATCTATGAATGCAAAACT
>NC_028639.1:13791027-13792708 GCF_001406875.1 Solanum pennellii
CTGGAGTAAGAACCGCTAAACTCACCTCCCTTACGGAACTTCTTAGATGTCGACGCCACGGTGTAGTCGTCTGGCTTCACCCCCTCCACTTGTATCACAAAATCAACCACTTCCTGAAAGGATTTTGCTGCAGCAGCTACCTATAAGGATGGGATCCGCAGATCTGACCTCAATCCCTTCACAAAATGGCGAATCCGCTCTTGTGGACTGAAACAAAGCTGAGTGGCATACCTAGATAGTGCACAAAATTTAGCCTCATACGCAGCGACAGACATCCTTCCTTGCTCTAGGCTCAGGAATTCATCTCTCCTCCTATCCCTCAAAGTCCGGGGTATATACTTATCCATAAATAAGCTAGAGAATGATGCCCAACTCATAGGTGGTGCCTGTGCTGGTTGACACTCAACATACGACCGCCACCACCTTTTGGCATCCCCCTGAAACTGATAGGTCACAAACTCCACGCCGAATCATTCTACTATGTCCATCTTATGAAGCAGCTCATGACAATCAACCAGAAAATCATAGGCATCTTCAGATTCTGCACCCGTGAATACTGGAGGTTTTAACTTTAAGAATTTAGTGAAAAGTTCATGCTGATCACTTGTCATTATGGACCATGTAGTCAGCCGAGGAAACGTGCCTACTTACAATGAGGCATCCATGCGGGGAGTCACAGCGGCTGCATGTTGTACCCCCTGAACATGAGGTGATGGTGCGGAAAACACTGGAGGTGTCTGGCCCTGATCAGATAACCCGCTAAGATAGTTAAGAACCTGGTTAATCATCTCTGGGGTAGGCTGGGGTGGTAATTCCTCATCTTGAACCTGCTCATTTCCCCGTTCTTCACCCTCTTTCACTACCTCATCAGTCGGTGGAGGAGTCACTGCCCTATTACTAGCTGGACCAGGTGTTTGTCCTCTACCTCTAGAGGGCGTCCTCATGCGACCTCTACCACGGCCTCTTGCCACTGCTCCTCCTCGAGCTACGGTCTCGATGGTTGGCTCAGACGCACCCTGTCCTGCCGGTGCTGGTGTTGACACAGTTGTTGCTCTAGTTCTAACCATCTGCGAGATAGAGTGAGGATGTCAGATACCAATTTGTATCACCTAATACCAATTGGACCCAAGTAATAGCACGAAAGAAAGAAAGAATGGAGTTTTCCTAAAGTCCTATAGCCTCTCAAAGAAAAGTAAGGGCGTCCCCCTACCGTTCCTCAAGACTCAACTAGACTCGTTCTTGTGTGATGAGACCAACGAACCTAAAGCTGATACCAAGGTTGTCACGACCCAAAACGAGTCGCGAGTGGCACCCACACTTATCTTACTAGGTGAGCGAACCAACAATTCTAAACCCCAACGTTTACCAGTATATAAATTTTGAATAGGAAATAAAAATGCGGAAGATCCAAAACACATTAACGAAATCAATTACATAAACTTCTAAAGTATAATACTTATCATCCCCAAAATCTGGAAGTCATCACATCAAGAACATCTATCCTCAAATTAGTAAGTCTAAGAGTATTGAAGAAACTAAAAGAAGTAAACAGATGGTCCTTGTCCGAACATCAAGGACATCAAGACGTGAATGAGAGAATCTAGTCCGAGCTAGGAACAATAGATCACCCTGAAATCTGATGTGCTGAAGACTGGCTAGAGTTGCGGACGAGTCGAAGTCA
>NC_028639.1:13793009-13809993 GCF_001406875.1 Solanum pennellii
CTAATGCTACGTGTCGGAACGTGACACTCCGATCCATTAATGCTACGTGTCGGAACGTGACACCCCGATCCATTATTCCTACCATGTCGGAACGTGACACTCCGATCCATTATTCCTACCGTGTCAGAACGTGACACTCCGATCCCCTAATGCTACGTGTCGGAACGTGACACTCCGATCCCCTAATACTACGTGTCGGAACGTGACACTCCGATCCATTTATCTCATTATGTCAATTCATCAAGCTTTCTTTATGTCAAGCATCATCTTAGCAGAGAGGATTTAAGATTAAAGGTTCAACAATCTCATCATTCTAACCACCACAATTATACGATCACAACATACAAACACACAATCAAGCATATAGAAGACTTTACAATACCACCCAATACATATCAATCGCTATTTAGAGTTTATCTATCACATAGACATAAACCATAACCTACCTCCACCGAAGAATCGTGATCAAGCAAGCTATCTCCCCAATGCCTTTTGCTTCCCTCTTCGTTCTTCCTCTCTCGCTCGTTCTCCCTCTCTGTCTTTTTTTTTCTTCACTAGATTCTTTTTCTTTTACCCTAATTATCATATAATTCATTATGATAAAAGTAACCCATTATTTGTTTTAAAGTTATCTCCTTTAACCCCCAAGTAAATAAATTATTAAACTTACCCCACTAATTTCATAAAGTTTGTAATGAATAGTCCAAAACACCCCTTTAAAACCTTTAGCAGAAATCCGACCTAGTTGGGGTTACGCAACCTGTGACGGTCCGTCGTCTCTATGACGGTCCGTCCTGCAGGTCCATCACAAAGTTCAGAGAGTTAAATTCAGTAAAGGGTTTGTGACGGTCCGTCGTACCTACGATGGTCTGTCCTGCAGTTCCATCGTGAAGTTCAGAGAGTCGATCTCAGTACCCAGATTTTCAGAGTTGAAGTGTTTTGGAACGAAGACCCTCGACGGTCCGTCGTGACCATGACGATCCGTCGCCTGATCCGTCGACCCAGTCTATTTTCAAAATAATTTTTACTGCTCAAACCTACTAAACAGGTTGCTACATTTTATTAATCTTAACAAATATTTTTATGTTAATCCTTTTTAGTAGCTTGTATAAATAATTTATTGACTTGTAAAAATAAGAGACATGATTTTCATATTTAATAAAGGATTATTTTGTTACGAATAATAATAGAAAAGAAAACATAAATAAATAAATAAAAGAAATAAGGGTCAAAAGCCCTAACTGAAACTTGAAATAGGTGCTGGCCAAAAAAAAAAGAGAGAAGAAGAAGAAGGACGAACGGAACGAAGGAATGATGGGAGCAGGCCGTACTCCATCAGGTAAAATATTAATACATCTAGTCCATATATTAGTGATGTCATATTTTAATTATTATTATTAAAATGTTAGATGTGAAAGAAAGTAAAGCAATTGGATAGGAGAAACAAATAAATAATGAAAACACCGTCCAAGTAATAGCAATAACTATTATTGTAGTTTTGGGATAAAAAAAATATAGATGAGTTCATGCCTAATCATTATCCGTTGATGGCCTAATTGTCCAATGATGGCCTAATCATTGGACAATGATGGTGCAGCTAGTAATTAAGTTTATTAGTGCTTATAATTGAAACAAAGAAATATGTTAGTTTGGAAAAATTTGGTTCCAGTTACGCGACTAATATTTGGTATTACTTGATTATTTATTTATTACATTATGATTCAACTTTTGATATATATAAAAATATATAATTAAATAGTGGGTGTATGATAGTATATGAAGTTCATTAATGCTAAACCCTAGGCTTGAAATTTGAAAAAGTACTTGAAGGAGTTGAAATATTATTCGACATCAAGATTAGGAACTTCATTATAAATTGATTAGGTTTTTGGGTTTAAGCTAGACCTATAGCATATGGGTGTTTTTTGTTTTGAATCTTTTGGTGATTACACATTTGAATAGATTGCATTTATTTGGAAGTCTAAAGAAAAGGCAAGGCTCAAGTCCTGGAGTGATGTTTGATATATTATGGTTTCACGGTATTATTAATACTTTTTCCTTAACTTTTGTGTGTCCAAAAAGCCTTTTTGTGCTAAATTTTATATAAGTTTCTCCTTATTTGCAGGAAATCTGCCCAAAGATGAATGCGGAGTTTTTTTAGCTAAGAAATGCAGAAGAGACCACCTACGAAGCTTGTGACGGTCCGTAGGTGGCAGCGTAGTGCAGTTGCTGAAGGAAGATGGGGAAGTCTGACCAAGTGTGGGGTTACGGAAAACGTGACGGACCGTCGTAGCCATGACGGTCCGTCCTGCAGGTTCATCATGAAGATCAGAGAAGCAGCCCCAGTACCCATATTCCAAGAGTTCAAGTGTTTTGGAACGGAGACCCTCGACGGACCGTTGTGCTCGTAACGATCCGTCATACCTACCGAGGGTAGTGAAGAGAGCAGCAGAAGAAATTTCATCAAGTATGGGACGACGGAGTCCATGACGGTCCGTCGTGGCCACGACGAGCTGTCGCGATCTCCATCGATCCAGCCGCGTTTTTGACAGATTTCCAGCAAATAGAGTCCTTGTTTAATTAGGTTTTTATTTTCTATAAATAGTTTGAAAAACCTCGTTTTTGAGGTTAGACTCTAGATTATTAGGTTAGACTCTGGACCATTGTTAGACCTTTGAACATTGTGAGACTCTTGATTATTTTGTAGACTCTTTGAGAGATTATTGATTATCTTGAGACATTTATCATTGATTGTTGGTGACTTTTGCTGATTAATCAAGTGAACTTTCGGATTTTACTCTTTCTCATTGAAGTAAGTACATGAATTCTTATATCATATATTTGAATATTGTGATTATGACTATGGGTAACTAAACTCCATAACTAGGGTTGTGGGAACCATAGGCAAATAATGAGGTAAAACCTAACTAAAATAACAATTCTAGAATAGTGTCTTGCATGTATTGATAATTCTTTCGCATAGAAGTCTTTTTAACGGATGGCCAATGTTAGAACTCGCCTTAATGCTACTTGCCGGACCAAGGAGGTAGATAATAGGAAAAGAATTATCAACATAGATTTAGTGTATACTATCTAATAGGCTAGTATTGATTGGTACGAGGTAATAACTTAGTCAAATATCGAATACGATGCTTAATATGAGGTAAAGATAAGGGTTAGTAAAGCAACACACGTAGCCGGACCAAGGTGCGGAGTGAAATTTTCTAGATGCCGGACCAAGGATTTAGAAATACATAACTTATCACTTTGCATGCAAGATACTAGGAAAGAATTGCTATAGTTAGACTTATCAAGTTATGAACATGTGGGGAACACGTAAACTCTAACATTCGAAGCTGTTAGTTGTCTCCTTTTATTTCGCTAGTTATTTTCATTTATTTAGGAATAGAAACCCCTCTCTTTATCATTTTTGCATTCCAAGGAAGTAATTGACTGAACAATAGTAGTAATAACTTGAAGTTAAGTCTAAACTACTTTCCTCGTGGGAATGATCCCAACCTCACAAGTTGGGTTATTTACTTGACACGACCGCTTTACTTCTTATTTGAGAAGTAAGTTTGAGCGTATCAAATTTTGGCACCGATGCCGAGGAAAGTTGCTTTTAGATTAACTTAAACTTATTACTATAGTTTAGTTGATATTTTCTTGATTTTACTTTGTTTTATTGTTTTTGATTCGTGCAGAACCACCCTCCTTTAATGCCAAATACACGAGAAAAAGAGAACCATTGTTTCCCTACGATCACGAATTAGAGCGTACACAACGCAACATGAATAAAAACTTGGGAATTAATGATGATGATCCAAACTAGAACATCCCAGCTCCGGTTGATGTTCATGGTCAGTTACCCGATTCTCCGGGTGAACACCAACAGAGGGGACAAAATCCCGCTCCACGGCCCCAAGCATACTACAGAGGCTATGACAACATAGCAGACTCCGATGGGCCACTTGTCTTGCCTCCTCTACCACCAGGCCATACCTTCGTGGTGACTAGTAGGCTGATGCAAATGCTCACTGCCAGAGGTTTGTTTTCAGGGCTACCTTCTGAGGATCCACATGCCCATATTGCTAAGGTAAGGGAAGTGTGTAAAAGATGTGTAGGGAGTCCCGACTTGGACTTGGATGTAATAGGGCTTAGAGTGTTTCCTCTCTCACTGACGGGAGAGGCTGCTATATGGTTCACTGAGCTCCCTTACAACTCAATTTTCACTTGGAACCAACTAAGGGATGTTTTCTTAGCACGCTACTATCCGGTCTTCAAGAAACTAAACCACAAAGACAGAGTGAACAACTTTGTGGCACTGGAAAAGATGCAGAAGTCCCTATGAAGGTAATTCCCATGCCTATACCACCACCACCCTTCCCTCAGAGATTATTGAAAAAGACCGAGGATGGTAAATATCGGCGTTTTATAATAATGCTGAAGCAGCTTTCTATCAATATCCCTTTGGTTGAAGCTCTTGAACAAATGCCCGGTTATGCCAAGTTTATGAAAGATTTGGTTACAAAGAAAAGATCGGTCACTTTCGAGGATGATGATAGACTGCAGCATTGTAGTGTTATTGCTACAAGATCTCTCATACCAACGAAAGAAGATCCGGGTGCGTTCACTATTCCTTGTACAGTCGGGTCATTACATTTTGCGAAAGCATTTTGTGATCTTGGGGCAAGCATAAATCTCATGCCCCTCTTGATTTACAAGAAGTTGGGTTTGGGTGACCCAAAATCCACTGCGATGCGGCTACTGATGGCTGATGAACAGTGAAAATGCCTATAGGGATACTCCATGATGTGCTAGTAAAAGTGGAGTCATTCATATTTCCGGCAGATTTTGTTATTCTTGATTGTGAAGTCGATTTTGAAGTGCCTATTATTCTTGGGAGGCCATTCCTTGCTACAGGTAGAGCCTTAGTTGATATGGAAAAGGGGCAGATGAAATTTCGGTTGAACAATGAAGAAGCGACCTTCAACGTTTGTAGGACCATGAGGCAGAGTGGTGAGCTCCAATCGGTATCCGCCATATCCCACAAAGAAAAGATGAAGAAGGAGAATGAACAAAAAAGTGCAAAACAAGAGTTTATGGTTGGGGATTTGGTGCTTGTAGACAGTTCTGGGGTGCCTTGTCTTCCGGGCAAGCTCAAGTCCAAACGGACTGGCCCTTACTTGATTACCCAAGTATTCCCTCATGGAGCAGTTGAGTTAAAAACCAAGGAGGGAGTGCGGTTTAAGGTGAATAGAGAACGAATAAAACTCTATTTTGGGCATACTGCATCGGTGAATGAAGTGATAGAGGCATACCATCTTGATGAAGGCTGAGTAATCAAGTGTCCTCAGTCGTGCCGCGACGTTAAATCAGGCGCTTGTTGGGAGGCAACCCAATACTTATAGTTTTTCTTTCTAGTAATGGTAGCATTTTCTACTAATGGGTTTTAAATTTGCAGGCACATCACCAGGAAATTCTGCAGAAAATTACTCTGCAGCAGTCACTGACGGATACAGCGACGGACCGTTTCAATTGTGATGGACCGTCGCATGAATCCGTCGTGCCAGGTACGTCTTTCTGTTATTTTCAAACTAGGGCACACGCAACGGAACCAACGACAGACCATCACAAATGAGACGGACCGTCGTCGTTGAATCGTCGCGTCATTAATGAGGCGTACCCGACCCGACCCGGCTGGGGGTTTTTAAAAAAATTCAACATTTAAAACCCCCAACCCTTCATTTCACCCCATTCCTTCACTCTTCGTCCTATTTCCCTCCCTTTTCAACTTCCAAAATCATCTCCCTCTTCAACCGATCATTTTCCCCAAATTCTCCAAAGTCCTAAAAGTCCTCATCTACTAGTCGGAGTTGCTGCTGTGGCTGTCTTCTTGATCATTAAGTACCTTGTCCCTCTTGTTTTTCTCAAATTCTCAGGTATGTGTCTCTAATTTCTACTCATTTATATTCCATTTTTGTTTATTAATTAGTAGTAGTCTATTCTTCTTGATACGTTCATTGTTTATCAAATATTGTCTGACCTAGGTTAAAAAAATTCCCGAAATTGCCGTGTTAAAACCCTAGAAATAAATGCCTTAGCATTGCTAGTTTACTAGGTATTTGGGTTAGAAAAATGTAGGTCAAAACACTACCAATTCGATTTGGGTCATAGGGGATGAATGGGGCATCTCCAGTTCTGGCACTGAGTTATAGGACAAGACCCCGATGACTGACCATCGTATTCACGACGGACCGTCACTAGGTCCGTTCCAACCGCCCTAACACTCCACTGTCCAATTTTACTCCAAATGTCAACCAACGGCCACATGCGACAGACCGTTTTTCCCGCGACGGTCCGTCCTGCACAACCAATCTGGTTGTCAGAGACCCTATTCCTAAGGATCTCTTACTTTTTCTAAGTGTCCTTCAACGGACACATGCGACGGACCGTCATACTTACGACGGTCCGTCCTGCACAACCGTTCTGGTTGTCAGAGACCTTTTTCCTAAGGGTCTCTCTCTATTTTTCTAAGTGTCCTCAAACGGACAACTACGACGGATCGTCATACCTTCGACGATCCGTCCTGCATGACCGTCATGACGGTCAGAGACCCCTCTCCTAGGGTCTCCATATTTCTTTCAAGTGTCCTCTAACGGACACCTACGACGGACCGTCGTACCTGTGATGGTCCGTCGTGCACATACCGTCATACTTGTCAGAGACTCTCCTTCAGGGTTCTCCGTATAAACATAGTCTAAGTAAGACACGACGGACCCCATGACGGTCCGTCGTACTCACGACGAACCGTCACCTGGTCCGTTGTGTTTCACTGTTACTATAGAAATGTCATTTTATTTTAATTTTTTTTATTTTGTGTGGTTTAACTTGTCTTTTTTGTTCATCTAGTACTAATATTTATCCTTTACAGGTACTATCTACTATGGCACCAAAACAAGATCGAGTCTATGCACGCGGGCGATCGAAGTCTGTCACCCCGTCTGCCCGCCTGGTCAATGGCTCTGATGATGAGCGTGACCTAGAGTACGTGGCCCCAGGCACTTCCACCCCATCCCGTGCTGCACGTGCTGCCAGAGCCACACCCAAAAAGGTGGCGTCCGGCGTAGTCACTACCTCCCAGTCTGATGAGGAGCGCACACTGACCGGCACACCTTCTGGGTCAGCCACTATTGAAGAAGGAGTGTTTGGCTCCTTAGGAGTTTCGTGGTCGGAGGAAGCCTCCGGATCTGCTGAGGTTCCCGCACCTGCCACCGCTGCAGCGTCGGCCTCGTCTGATGAGGCTGACAGTTCAGAATCCACACCCGGTTCACAAGCTCGTGCTCTCACCCCGGTCACCGACCAGCCCAACCGGTGGTGTGTAGACGGGCAGTTTCAAGTCTATTCCAATGCCAAGTTCCTGAATTACAAAGGAGTTATGACTCGGACACTTACATTGGAGCGGCGGGTCCTTACGGGAAGTCTCCCGATGATGCCTGAGATCCACAATCTCTTCACCAGACATCGACTGGAGTGGACAGCACGTCCGTTGGGACGTCATAGTGAAGAGCTGGTCCGAGAGTTTTACGCATCCTACGTAGCGACTCTCCGATCGAAGATTGATAGGCGGGCTGCCCCCGCCAAACAGGACCCACTGGAGCAGGTCCAAGTACGTGGCGTTCCGGTTGATATCTCCCTGCCTGCTATCCGCCGGTTTCTATACGGCGAGAATGTTGATGCTAATCGGACCCCTCTCACTGCCGAATTTGACTACAGATGGCAGATTGTCAAAGATGGCCAATTTCTGCGTGAGCCATCACTGAGAGAGACCACCAAGAGGTGGATGGACCTGCACTTGTCCGTTGATGGAGAGGGTGCCGACTGGGTGACTGAGCCGAAGGTGGCCATAAAGAAGGCCAACCTGACTTTCACGGCGAAGTTTTTGTGGTTGATTGTCCGCCACTGCCTTTCCCCCACAGCCGCTGATAATATCGTCATATGGGATCGAGCAGAACTGATGGCGGCAATGATAGCCGGGTTTGAGGTGGATTTTGCGTGGCTTCTACAAGCGGTCATGCACGAGAGGGCTTTTAAGGTCACAACTACTTACCCTTTCCCGTGCATGATATTTTCACTATGCAGATCCGCAGTTGTGCCTATATGGCACGTTGATCAGCTCAAGACCCCTCTTGGCACTGTTGATATCGGCCTCATCAGAGATGAGGCCAATGAGTTGGCTCCACGCAGAGGGCCCCGTCCAGAGCTGCCTCCACTTGGTGACAATCTGGCTGATACGGTACCACAGGACCGCACGGCTACGCAGGCAGCTTCCACTGACACTACCCCGGTCGAGTCTATCCTGGGTAGTAGCACCGCCCTGAGCTCCTCTCGCTCAGCCCCTTTACCCGCTCTGGTCCCGCTTGCTAGGGTCCAGAAATTAGAGGCTCAAATGGCTACACTTCTGCATCATATCCAGCCTTGGATGCAAAGGTCTATTACCGAGGCAGAAGTGCGCCTGGAGCGGAGAATAGTCCAGCACACAGAGCGGAAGATCGCTGAGGTTCATCAGCGCTTGGACGCCTTTGAGTTGCGAGTGCTAGCCCGTCCAGCCCCTCCGATGGATGTGTCGACCCTTCGGGCTGCGCTCGACAGTCTTCGCGTAGATATTGATACGATCTTAGAGGCTAGGGTGCCTGAGTCTGAGGCCCCTTCTGTAGAGCCTGCTGAAGACACAGTGATGGCGGCCCTATTCGCCACTTCAGAGATTCCACCACCTCCCCCTCGAGAGCATGCCAAGAGGCGTAGGGCTCGAGAGGAGGATGAGGCGCGAGCACGGAAGAAGGAGCGCCATGAGATGGAGGCTGCGAGGAGAGCCTCGCTTGCTGAAGAGGAGGCGCGTCAGATGAGAGCAGGAGAGTTAGCTGCTGAGGCGTCTAGCTCCAGAACTGTGGAGATAGCGGGAGACACTACTGATAGTGCTGCTGATGCTGAGGACACCACTGAGGGTGTCCAGATTACAAAGGTAGTGGGTTCCGAGGAACCGGACCCACCAGCTTGCTGATCATCGGCGATTTGCGCCCCAAGTTTGCTTCACCTACCACTCTAGTATTTAACTTTTTTTATGCATTGGGGACAATTGCATGTCTTTTATTTGGGGGTGGGGTAAATGGAAAGTGAGTGCCAGGGTGAAGTCTGAGTAGCCCAATTCACTATCCTCTTTTGGGGTTTTCTTGCCTGTGTTCTTTTTCCCCGAAAGACTGATTACTTTTTCCGTTGAACCGGAATGTCTATATCTTGTGTACATAGTTTAATTCTGGAGCATGATGGCTAAAATGATATCCTGATAAAATGGAAAATGATGCATGACTAGGCATAGTAATTGATAAATGTGTGGCTCTAAGCATGACATAGAGGTACACCACTACATGACCCTAAGTCTAAAATTCGAACTAGGTGTCTGATAATCTGGTAGAGTGATGAGATGTCAAGTGAGTGTGAGGAAGATTTGAATAGTCCACTATTTGTACTGAGCTAGAACTTCCTGGTTAGTCTTTCTAAAAGTAAGCTGTAATAGACAATTAGGAAAGGATCATAGGCCATTATTCAATATAGCCCATTTTTAGCCTAAATAAAAGAAAACCAAATGAAATTTATCCTTCTTTGATCCAAATGATTTGAGCTTAAATTAGACCATTCTTTCTCACCCCAATTGATCTTTTCTGGGAATAATGTGTTGGCCCTGGTCCCTCCTTGGACATGTGCACCTCAGTTTATGCCAAAAGCATAAGTTGAGGGTGGATAACGCAGTAAACAACCTTTTTATGGCCCTGACCCAACTTTGGGTATTGTGTACTTTGACTCATGGCAAAGCCATGAGTTGAGGGTGGCTATTATGAGGAATGCTCTGGAAAGTGGGGTTGAAAGAATAAAGAGAGAGAAAGAACAAAAGTAAAGTAACTCAAAAATTAGTTGAAAGAAAAGTAAAAATGAAAAAAAAATATACAAGCAAGAAAAGAAGAGAGTCACTTACACAAATGAAGAAAAAAGGGAAGTGAAAGAATGTGGGAAACTGGGCAAAATAAAATTATAGAAAATGGTATGTTTAGCCGATATGTCAAGGAGGGCAAAAAGTAAGTAAAGTATACCTAAATATACCCTACCTGACCCTGAGCCTATGTTACAAGCTAAAAAAAGTCCTATCGTGATCCTAAGGGTTGTATAGCGAACTTAATGAAGTGAAAATAAGGGCAAACTTATGGCAATAGGTATGAATGAGTGTGAATTTGTTCTGAGAGTGAGTGTTGAAAAGTAATCCTTATACTCAAACTGAAACCATTGTGTGAAAAATGAGGATTTTTGTTTTGAAGTGAGGACATTAGTTGCATTACCGGAAATATTAGCACCTCGGTGCGAAATTGAAAAGGATAGGTGTTAGTGCATGGTGAGTCAGTGTCATGATCTGATTCCACAGAATTCAAGCCTAATAGTTATAGCATGCATAAATATGATGAGATTAATCGGGATTGATAGCCAAATGATTGCAAAGGATAAAACATGGATACTATTGTACAAAGATAGTGTATTGAGTCATAGTGTGTCGCTTGAGGACAAACAACGAATATAAGTTGAGGGTGTTGATATACCGTGGTTTCACGGTATTATTAATACTTTTTCCTTAAGTTTAGTGTGTCCAAAAGCCTTTTTGTGGTAATTTTTATATAAGTTTCTCCTTATTTGCACGAAATCTGTCCAAAGATGAATGCGGAGGTTTTTGAGCGAAGAAATGCAGAAGAGACCACCTATGGAGCTTGTGACAGTCTGTCATGCTTGTGACGGTCCGTAGGTGGCAGCGTAGTGCAGTTGCTGAAGGAAGATGCGGAAGTTTGACCAAGTGTGGGGTTACGGAAAACGTGACGGACCGTCGTAGCCATGACGGTCCATCCTGCAGGTGCGTCATGAAGATCAGAGAAGTAGCCTCAGTACCCATATTCCAAGAGTTCAAGTGTTTTGGAACGGAGAGCCTCGACGGACCGTTGTGCTCGTAACGATCCGTCATACCTGCCGTCGGGGGTAATGAAGAGAGCAGTAGAAGAAATTTCATCAAGTATGGTACGACGGAGTCCATGACTGTCCATCGTGGCCACGACGAGCCGTCGCGATGTCCGTCGATCCAACCGCGTTTTTGACAGATTTCCAGCAAATAGAGTCCTTGTTTAATTAGGTTTTTATTTTCTATAAATTGTTCGAAAAACCTCATTTTTGAGGTTAGACTCTGGATTATTAGGTTAGACTCTGGACCATTGTTAGACCTTTGAATATTGTGAGACTCTTGATTATTTTGTAGACTCATTGAGAGATTATTTATTATCTTGAGACTTTTATCATTGATTGTTGGTGACTTTGCTGATTAATCAAGTGAACTTTCGGATTTTACTCTTTCTCATTGAAGTAAGTACATGAATTTTTATATCATATATTTGAATATTGTGATTATGACTATGGGTAACTAAACTCCATAACTAGGGTTGTGGGAACCATAGGCAAATAATGAGGTAAAACCTAACTAAAATAACAATTCTAGAATAGTGTCTTGCATGTATTGATAATTCTTTCGCATAGAAGTCTTTTTAACGGATGGCCAACGTTATAACTCGCCTGAATGCTACTTGCCGGACCAAGGAGGTTTATAATAGGAAAAGAATTATCAACATAGATTTAGTGTATACTATCTAATAGGCTAGTATTGATTGGTACGAGGTAATAACTTAGTCAAATATCGAATACGATGCTTAATATTAGGTAAAGATAAGGGTTGGGATAGCAACACACGTAGCCGGACCAAGGTGCGGAGTGACATTTTCTAGATGCCGGACCAAGGATTTAGAAATACATAACTTATCACTTTGCATGCAAGATACTAGGAAAGAATTGTTATAGTTAGACTTATCATGTTATGAACCTGTGGGGAACACGTAAGCCCTAGTTACTTTGATTAATTGATTAAACTCCAATATTCGAAGTTGTTAGTTGTCTCCTTTTATTTTGCTAGTTATTTTCATATAGGAATAGAAACCCCCCTTTTTATCATTTTTGCTTTCCAAGGAAGTAATTGACTGAACAATAGTAGTAATAACTTGAAGTTAAGTCTAAACTATTTTCCTCGTGGGAACGATCCCAACCTCACAAGTTGGATTATTTACTTGACACGACCGCTTTACTTCTTATTTGAGAAGTAAGTTTGAGCGTATCAATGTTCGACTACTTGAGGCAAGTGGATTTCTAAACTCTTGTTTAGTCTATGGAATGCGTGTATTTCTTTGTGGCATATGTTTGGGAGTAGCGAGATTGGTGATGGGTTGACTTGTCCACATTGATTAATTCTAATGATGAAAAAAAAGGGATAACCAAAGGCAATGTGATTAATTGTTTATGTGTGATGTGTTGAGAAAGGTTTGATGGCTTGTTGAATCATTGTTGATGTGATTTCATGTTTGTGTGGTTGTGAACTGTGCAATGTTATGAAAATGGTCATCTCATCATTATTTGTGTGAACGTGTCATTTGCATTATTCTGAGACATGGTTGTGAAAGTGTTATGTGCATTGAGAAAGGATGATAACTTAAAGAGGATGTACCATTTCGAGGGACGTATCACGCGCCGCGATGGATACTATATATCGAGGGACGTATCGCGCGCCGCGATGGTTACTATTATCGAGGGTCGTGTCATGCGCCGCGACAAATGCATGGAAAGATATGTCCCCCATGGGTCCCGGACTGAGAGACAGTGGGTGTGTATCACTAGGTCAGACATACACCATTATACTTGACATTGCATTCCATTGCATTGCACATACTTATCATTAGTGAACTTCATATCGTGTTTTGCTGATCTTCTGATTGTCTTTCTGTGAAAGTTGTGATTGATCAATATTGAACTTGTTATTGCAAATATGTAATTTGTTGAAGTATTGTTATTGAGGATATGTAATTTGTTAAAGTGTTGTTGTAGAGGATATGTAATTTGTCTAAGTGTTGTTGTTGAGCTGCGTTCTATGTAAACTGTGAGCTGTTAGGTTGGGTTGATTTTAATGCAGGTTGTAGTTGTGGAGGTTCGATTGGGGGTGGTAGGAGTACCCGTATTCCCTTAGCTTGTGTTTAGAGGTATACTTGCTGAGTACCGTGTGGTTTGGTACTCACCCCTTGCTTCTACAAATTTTTGTAGGTTATGAGCCTGGATTTTTGTTGTACTTGTCATTCTCTTCTTTTCCCAGGCTTCTTGGAGATTTGTGAGGTAGCTGTTTCCATCTCAGCAGACTTTCTTCTCCATAATAATGATCTTGTTTTATTTTAGAAACAAGTTCATTTGAGACTTGAGTTTTTCTTTTAAATCAATTGTAATACTTTAGAGGCTTGTACACGTGACTACCAGGTTTTGGGTGTATTATTAAGTAACTTATATTTTATTTCGGCACTTAATTGTAATGGTTGAGTTTTAGGCTGACTTGTCTTGATGGGATAAGACGAGTGCCATCACGTCCATTTTTGGGTCGTGACAAATTGGTATCAGAGCCCCAGGTTCATAGGTCTGACGTGTGTACAAGTCGAGTCTAAGTAGACTCTTGAGGATCTGTATGGAGACGTCTATACTTATCTTCGAGAGGCTATAGTGACTTTTAGGAAATATCTTCACTTTTTGAATCTCTATCGTGCATTCTTTTTCCGGTTTGATTCTTACTTCATTCCATTCTCTCTCTCATTTATGTGATGACTCCTGCGTAATTCCTTATGTAAATAGTTGGTGTGTTGTGTGATGGTTGGATGTTAATTAAATCTGGTATTAAGGTGGAAATAATATATTTATGAAAGGAATGTGTGATCATATTTGAAGGGGTTGAGTAAGGTTAGTTACTATAGTAACAAAAATAGTACTTATGTTGTATAAACATAATCATCAGTGGTTCGACAATTAGAAGTTAAATGTTCAAAGAGTTGGCTAGATAATGAATAGTGTAACCTTGAAAAATACCGTTGATATATTTGTCATAACATTAATAGGTTGCTTAGCGAATGATGTTGCATCAATTCAGGTCAGAATCTCCACTGTGGTTTCACAGATTGAGTGTTATAACAAAAAATAAGGTCATGATACGACTATTACAATAATAGTGATAGTTAACTGGTTAGAATTATGGAGTGCCTTACCTTTGTTATCGACATGCCTTACGAAAGAATACATATAGCTTGGGCTAGATATGGAGCGAATTTGATAGTATTTTAAAGTTAGTCGATAGGTAAAAATGTGTGGGCTATTTGGGTACAATCTTTTCGATGATCTGTTCTAGTGGTGGACTTAACAGATTTCACGATGTGGTACTAGTGGTATATGAAAAAAGATATGTTAATTGTTAAGCGTGAATACTAACTACATAAGGAGTTATCAGTTTTATCACATGCTCATATAAAGAGATTCAATGTTAAATTCATACTTGAGAAACCAACTAGTTTGTTACTATGGGCGCTTGAGTTAAGCATTTTTATACGGAACCTTTTAATGGTGGATCTTTGGTACAGTATTAATGTGTTTAGGTTATACAATGTATTTGAAGTTTTAAAATGAGTGGTTATTTCATTGTAAACTCCATGGAAGTGGATTGATATTAGGATGATCAGTTTATAGGTAAAAGAAGTCCCAACGAGTATACTTGTGGGAAGGTAATTTAAAATTTTAGTAAGGAAGTGTGTATAAATTGAGTGAGTCCCTTAGATGATCGGCATAACTAGGTTTGGGAAGTCATGTTGATGGCGAGGTTTAATTTGTGGTGATGGCAAGGGCTAACTTAGCATGATGCTAATAAGGTTATATGACAAATTATGGTTGGAATAAAACTATATGATAAGGTTTGTTGCTTAAATGGATTTTGTATGGTAATGATGACTTTTGAGTATCTAAGGTTATGGTTTGATACTATTTGGCAAGTAGTGTGATTTTTATGGAAAGTTGTATGAGATGTTGGGATACCACTCGAATATAATTGAAAAGAGCTAGAGCCATAATGGAAAGAATTAGTGGTATGCAGTTTAACTTTTTAGAGAGAGGAGAGAGTTAGGATATTTACTCTGATTACAAGGGTTAGAAATGTTTTTTCAGTAGAATTTGAGGAATTGAGTTCAGGGACTCGTCTTTTTTGCTTTAGTTTAGGTAATAATGTTATGTGGCATTCATACATGTTAAAGACTATTTGATTAAATTTAAGAAATAAAATGTACATACATTCATCTACATTTGAATTTTTAGCGAAGGATATTATAAGGTCGCTAGAGAGGCGATCTATGATAAGCTATGATACATAAATTCATAAAAAAATTTCAATGTGTGAGCTAATAGTGATAGATAATGAAATTATGTTACATGGTTGGGATAAAAAGAAAAAAAATCAAGTTTTTATTGTAAGTTAGGTTGTGACAGTGTGTTTTGTCAAGGTATGGATTGATAAGGTAAGAAGTGATCGATCACATTGGGTATGAAGCATTGAGATTGACTTAAAAATAATTTGAGTAGTAAATTGTTTACTTTTGATTGTTATACCTAAGGAATGGTTTTAGTTAAGTTTTTATTTACAGGATAAGGTAAAAATGTCATGGGTTGTTGGACAAAGAATAAGACTTGTAAGCGAGTTAGCAAAAAAAAACTAATAAATAAATAAATGAACAAAATTTTGATGTATTGACGAGTTCAAGGTATTATAAGTGTTTGTCATGGAAAGAATTTGAGAAAAATGAAGGAATAGACCTTTCGTGTAAGCCCTTGGTTTGTAGTTGAAGAATTTATTGTTTTTTTTATCTATGAATTTAGATATGATTGTGAAATATGAAATAGTACATACTTACTAGGAATTATGATCACCTTTTCTAAAGATTGAATTTTGTTTGGGTGACAAGTAATGATGTGGGGAAGATTATATGTGGTTATGTCGAGCTAGACTGTTCAAATTATGATAGGTAACTTATTGATGTTCAACGGAGTGGACCTAAAATTTTACATAATTAATGAGGATTTTGAGGAAATTTAAACTACTTTGTTGATAGGATGATACAAGCTGTTTTGATGTGTTACATAGGCATTTGCTGCTGGGTTGAGTTTATAGTATACATAATTATTGGGTGATGATGGATTTCTCAAATTTTGGCATGAGGCATATGACGAGAGTAAATGGTAGTTAAAACATGATATTTGAATGTTTGTAAGGAATTGACTTGTCACGACCCAAAACTAGCCGCGAGTGGCACCCACATTTATTCTCCTATGTGAGCGAACCAACCAATCTAATCTCAATTTCTTACCAATATTTCAACCATAATAAGCAAAATATAATGCGGAAGACTTAAAACTCATTAATGAAAATCGATTAAATAACTTCTAAAAACTCAATACTTATTGTTCCCAAAAACTAGAAGTCATCACCACAAGAACATCTATCCTCAAATTACTAAATCTAAGAGTATCTAAGAAGCTAAAATAAATGAACGGCTAGTCCATGCCAGAACTTCAAGGCATCAAGACGTGAATAAGAGAAAATCCAGTCCGAGCTAGGGACAATAGCTCACCCTGAAATCTGACGTGATGAAGACTGGCTAGAGTTGAGGACGAGTTGAAGACGATGGCACGTTTGCTGCACTCCACAAATAACAAAGAAAAGCATATACAAGTAGGGGTCAGTACAAAACACAAGTGCTGAGTAGGTATCATCGGCCAACTCAAAATAGAAAGCAATATATATTGAATAATACATAAAACCAACCAAATGCTTAACAGGTGATAGCAACAAGTATAAGAATCATTTACAACAACACCAAACACATCTATGAGGTCTCAAGCCTCCACACCATACTCTTTTGGGAAATTGGTTTCTTTAAAATCTGAGCATGTTAGCATAATTCAAGATTCATTCTCTTTGTTCTTCTTGTGTCGGAACGTGACACTC
>NC_028639.1:13811868-13812902 GCF_001406875.1 Solanum pennellii
CTTAAAAACTTTTAACAGAAATCCGACCCAGTCAGGGTTACGCAGTCTGTGACGGTCTGTCACGACTGTGATGGTCCGTACTGCATGTCCGTCACAAAGTTCAGAGAGTTAGTTCTGTGGAAAGATTTGTGATGGTCCGTCGTGCCAACTACGGTCCGTCCTTCTATTCCGTCGTGAAGTTCAGAGAGTCGATATCAGTACTCAAATTTTCAGGATCTAAGTGTTTTGGAACGAGACACCCTCGACGGTCCGTCGTGCCATTGACGGTCCGTCGTGGGATCCGTCGAACCAGACAGTTATTACCAGAAATAAGCTCTACTGATCAAAACGACTAAACAGGTCGTTACAATAGATACCAATTTACCCATCGTTCGTCCTCGAACGATCACAAGAAGAAAAACAAGGGCGAAAAGGAGTACCTGAATCTGTAAACAGGTGTGGGTATCTTTCTTGCATATCAGCCTCCTTCTCCCAACTGGACTCTTCAACTGGTCGATTCTTCCATTGAACTTTGATGGATGCAATCTCCCTTGATCTCAACTTGCGGATTTCTCTATCTAGAATGGCAACAGGCTCCTCCTCATAAGACAAATTCTCATAAAGAAGAACTGAATCCCAACGTATAATGTAGTTCCCATCCCTATGGTATCTTTTCAGCATAGACACATGAATTACCGGGTGCACCCCTGACAGTCCTGGAGGTAAGGCTAATTCATACGCTACCTCCCCTACTCGCTTAAGTACTTCAAATGGTCTAATATACCTTGGGCTTAGCTTACCTCTTTTACCAAACCGCATCACACCCTTCATGGGTGAAACCTTCAGCAAAGCTTTCGATCTGCATATTCCTTTTTCCTACTTTGCGCCGCTAAAAGCTTTTCTTGAATGAATTTCACTTTCTCTATTGATTTCCTCAGAAGATCAGTCCAGGGCCTCACCTCGAATGCATCAAACCAACCAATGGGAGACCTACATGTCCTTCCATACAATGCTTCGAATGGGGCCATATCAATACTTGAGTGATAGCTATTATT
>NC_028639.1:13814224-13815209 GCF_001406875.1 Solanum pennellii
TAGGATGCATCACAATAAACAATAAAATTCTTGCCTTCCACTGGCAAGGTAAGAATCGGTGCAGTAGTCAAGAAGCTCTTGAGATTCTGGAAGATTTCTTCACATTCATCCGACCATACAAATGGAACATTATGCTTAGTCAAATTTGTCAGTTGGGAGGCAACCGAAGAAAATCCCTTGACAAATCGACGGTAGTAGCTAGCTAAACAAACAAAGCTCCTTACCTCTGTAACATTAGTAGGTCTTACCCAATTCTTCACCGCTTCGATCTTTGAAGGATCCACCATCACTCCATCCTTAGAAACTACGTGCCCCAAGAAGGACACTGAATCTAGCGAAACTCACACTTGGAGAATTTGGCATAAAGCCTTTTCTCCCTCAATACTTCCAACACAATTCTCAAGTGCTCCTCATGTTCTTTCCTTCTCTTTGAGTATACTAGTATATCGTCAATAAACACAATAACAAGGAGATCCAGATATGGCTTAAAAATCCCGTTGATCAGGCTCATGAACGCAGCAGGGGCATTCGTTAGTCCAAAGGACATTACCAAGAATTCATAATGCCCATACCTGGTTCGAAAAGCAGTCTTTGGCACATCTGCTGCCCGTATTTTCAATTGATGATAACCAGATCTTAAGTCGATTTTTGAGAAGGTACAAGCACCTTGTAACTGGTCGAACAAATCATCAATGCGAGGAAGAGGATACTTGTTCTTAACACTTACTTTTTTCAGTTGTCTGTAGTCTATGCACATCCGAAAACTCCCATCTTTCTTCTTCACAAATAAAACCAGAGCACCCCAAGGGGAAGCGCTTGGTCTAATGAAGACTTTTCCTAACAACTCTTGAAGCTGGGCCTTTAACTCCCTTAACTCAGCTAGAGCCATTCTATAAGGGGGTATGTAAATGGGGCGAGTACCCGGCTCCAGATCAATGCAAAAGTCGATATCCCTATCCGGTGGCATACCAGGAAGGTCTGCAGG
>NC_028639.1:13817406-13817820 GCF_001406875.1 Solanum pennellii
GTCTACCACTTCCTGAAAGGATTTCGCTGTAGCCGCTACCTCTAAGGCTGAAATCCGCAAATCTGTCATCAACCCCTTCACAAAACGGCGAACCCGCTCTTGTGGACTGAAGCAAAGCTGGGTGGCATACCTGGATAATGCACGAAACTTAGCCTCATACGCAGTGACCGTCATTCTGCCTTGCTCTAGGCTCAAGAACTCATCTCTCCTCCTATCCCTCAAAGTCCGGGGTATATACTTCTCCATAAATAAGCTAGAGAATGACGCCCAAGTCATAGGTGGTGCCTGTGCCGGTTGACAATCAACATGTGACCGCCACCACATTTTGGCGTTTCCCTAAAACTGATAGGTTTACAAACTCAGATTCGGCACCCTTGAAGACTGGAGGTTTCAATTTCAAGAACTTACTGAAAA
>NC_028639.1:13818057-13818138 GCF_001406875.1 Solanum pennellii
TTTCCCCTTCCTCACCCTCTCTTACTACTTCCTCAGTCGGTGGAAGAGTCACCGCCCTAGTACTAGATGGTCCGGGTGCTG
>NC_028639.1:13818489-13818999 GCF_001406875.1 Solanum pennellii
GCGAGTGGCACCCACACTTAACCTACTATGTGAGCGAACCAACCAATCTAAAACCCAACATTTCAACCATAAATAACAATATATAATGCGGAAGAGTTTAACTCATTAATGAAAATCGATTGAATAACTTATAAAAACTCAATACTATTTATTCCCAAAACCTGGAAGTCATCACCACAAGAACATATATCCTCAAATTACTAATCTAAGAGTATCTAAGAAGCTAAAATAAGTAAAAATCTAGTCCATGCCGGAATCTCAAGGCATCAAGACATGAAGAGGAAGATCCAGTCCAAGCTAGAAGCANTGATGAAGACTGGCTAGAGTTGCGGTTGAGTTGAAGACGATGGCACGTTTGCTGCACTCCACAAATAACAAAGAAAAACAAATACAAGTAGGGGTCAGTACAAAACACGAGTACTGAGTAGGTATCATCGGCCAACTCAAAATAGAAAATAGTATATATCAGATAATAACATAAAATCAACTAATATTCTAAACAGGTGATAG
>NC_028639.1:13819590-13823864 GCF_001406875.1 Solanum pennellii
CTCTCTTTGTTCTTTCTATTTTTCTTATTCAAACCCTCTTTCTTTTACCCTAATTAGCATATAATAAGTATAAAAGATGATAAAATATAACCCGCTAATTATTTCAAGGTTATCTCTTTTAACCCCCAAATAGTTAAATTATTAACATTAACCCACTAAAATTATAATTATAGCAGGAATAGTCCAAAACGCCCCTTAAAAACTTTTAATAGAAATCCGACCCAGCCTGGGTTACGCAACCTGTGACGGTCCGTCATGGCTGTGACGGTCCGTCCTGCAGGTTCGTCGCAAAGTTCTGAGAGTTAATTTCTGTGGAAGATGTGAGACGGTCCGTCGTGCCCACGACGGTCCGTCCTGCCATTCCGTTACGAAGTTCAGAGAGTCGATCTCAGTACCCAATTTTCTAAATTCTAAGTGTTTTGGAACGAGACCCCCTCGAAGGTCCGTCGTGCCCATGACGGTCCGTCGTAGGATCCGTCGACTCAGCCAGTTTTTCCAGAAATAAAATCTGCTGCTCAAAACGACTAAACATGTCGTTACATAATTACACCTAGAAATATGTTATGTTCTTTAAAAAGGTTAATGTGAGTTAGTTGGTGAATATAGTCTTGGAATTAATTTAAAATTAAACTAATTACACTTAGAAAGATGTTAAGTTCTTCATATAAGTAAATGTGATTTCGTTGGTGTATAGTGTTTGACTTAAGTCAAAACTAAACTAATTAGACTTACAAAGTTGTTAAATTCATTAAATTAGTTAATTTGATTTAGTTGGTGAATATAGTGCTGGAATTAAGTTAAAACTAAACTAATTAGACTTGGAAAGTTTTTAAATTCTTTAAAAAAGGAAATGTGATTTTGTTGGTGAATATACCGTTGAAACTAAGTTAAAACTTAACTAATTAGACTTAGAAGATGTTAATTTCTTCAAATAAGTAAATGTGATTTAGTTAGTGAATATAGTTTTTGAATTAAGTTAAAACTAAATTAATTAGACTTCGAAAGTTTTTAAGTTCTTTAAATCTGTTAATGTGATTTATTTGGTGCATATAATGTTGGAATTAAGTTAAAACTAAATTAATTACATTTAGAAAGATGTAATGTTCTTTAAATAAGTAAATGTGATTTAGTATGTGAATATAGTGTTTGAATTAAGTTAAAGCTAAACTAATTACACTGAGAAAGTAGTTAAGTTCTTTAAATAAGTTGATGCAATTTAGTTGGTCAATATACTGTTGGAACTAGGTTAAATTAAAGTAATTACACGTAGAAAGATGTTATGTTCTTTCAATAAGTTAATGTGAGTTAGTTGGTGAATATAGTGTTGAAATTAAGTTAAAACTAAACTAATTACACTTAGAAAGATGTTAAGTTCTTCATATAAGTAAATGTGATTTCGTTGGTGAATATAGTGTTTGAATTAAGGTAAAACTAAACTAATTCGACTTAGAAAGTTGTTAAATTTTTTAATTAAGTTAATGTGATTTATTTGGTGAATATAGTGTTGGAATTAAGTTAAAACTAAACTAATTAGACTTAGAAAGAGGTTAAGTTCTTCAAATAAATAATGCAATTTATTTGGTACATATAATGTTGGAAGTAAGTTAAAACTAAACTAATTACATTTAGAAAGATGTAAAGTTCTTTAAATAAGTAAATATGATTTAGTTGGTGAATATAGTGTTTGAAATAAGATAAAAGTAAACTAATTACACTAAGAAAGTTGTTAAGTTATTTAAATAAGTTAATGCGATTTAGGTTGTCAATATAGTGTTGGAACTAAGATAAATTTAAACTAATTACACGTAGAAAGATGTTATGTTCTTTAAATAAGTTAATGTGAGTTAGTTGGTGAATATAGTGTTCGAATTAAGTTAAAACTAAACTAATTAGACTTAGAAAGATGTTAAGTTCTTCATATAAGTAAATGTGATTTCGTTGGTGTATAGTGTTTGAATTAAGTTAAAACTAAACTAATTAGACTTAGAAAGTTGTTAAATTTATTAAATTAGTTAATTTGATTTAGTTGGTGAATATAGTGTTGGAATTAAGTTAAAACTAAACTAATTAGACTTGGAAAGTTGTTAAATTCTTTAAAAAAGTAAATGTGATTTAGTTGGTGAATATACCGTTGAAACTAAGTTAAAACTTAACTTATTAGACTTAGAAGATATTAATTTCGTCAAATAAGTAAATGTGATTTAGTTAGTGAATATAGTGTTTGAATTAAGTTAAAACTAAACTAATTAGACTACGAAAGTTTTTAAGTTCTTTAAATCTGTTAATGTGATTTATTTTGTGCATATAATGTTGGAATTATGTTAAAACTAAACTAATTACATTTAGAAAGATGTAAAGTTCTTTAAATAAGTAAATGTGATTTAGTAGGGGAATATAGTGTTTGAATTAAGTTAAAGATAAACTAATTACACTGAGAAAGTATTAAGTTCTTTAAATAAGTTAATGCAATTTAGTTGGTCAATATATTGTTGGAACTAAGTTAAAATTAAACTAATTACACGTAGAAAGATGTTATATTCTTTAAATAAGTTAATGTGAGTTAGTTGGTGAATATAGTTTTGAAATTAAGTTAAAACTAAACTAATTACACTTAGAAAGATGTTAAGTTCTTCCTATAAGTAAATGTGATCTCGTTGGTGAATATAGTGTTTGAATTAAGGTAAAACTAAACTAATTAGACTTAGAAAGTTGTTAAATTTTTTATTTAAGTTAATGTGATTTATTTGGTGAATATAGTGTTGGAACTAAGTTAAAATTTAACTAATTACACGTAGAAAGATGTTATATTCTTTAAATAAGTTAATGTGAGTTAGTTGGTGAATATAGTTTTGAAATTAAGTTAAAACTAAACTAATTACACTTAGAAAGATGTTAAGTTCTTCCTATATGTAAATGTGATCTCGTTGGTGAATATAGTGTTTGAGTAAAGGTAAAACAAAACTAATTAGACTTAGAAAGTTTTTAAATTTTTTAATTAAGTTAATGTGATTTATTTGGTGAATATAGTGTTGGAATTAAGTTAAAACTAATCTAATTAGACTTAGAAAGAGGTTAAGTTCTGCATATAAATAATGCAATTTATTTGGTACATATAATGTTGGAATTAAGTTAAAACTAAAATAATTACATTTAGAAAGATGTAAAGTTCTTTAAATAAGTAAATGTGATTTAGTTGGTGAATATAGTGTATGAATTAAGATAAAAGTAAACTAATTACACTGAGAAAGTTGTTAAGTTATTTAAATAAGTTAATGCGATTTAGTTGGTCAATATAGTGTTGGAACTAAGTTAAAATTAAACTAATTACACAGAGAAAGATTTTATAATCTTTAAATAAGTTAATGTGATTTAGTTGGTGAATATAGTGTTGGAATGAAGTTAAAACTAAACTAATTACACTTTGAAAGATGTTAAGTTCTTCAAATAAGTAAATGTGATTTAGTTGTTTATGTGAATAGATACAGTTATCCAACAAGGTTATTAAGGGTTCTGCATCCTTGAGTGTATCGTTTGATGGATGGATATTTGATTTTTTTTGGGGTAGGGGGTTGCATAGGTTTGATTTCCCATGATGATTACCCCATGTCTAAAGATCAAATTTTTATTATAACTTAAGTTGAAGAGAGGTTGTTGTAACGACCTGTTTAGTCGATTTGAGCAGTAAGATTATTTTGATAAAAACTGACTGGGTCGACGGACCACGCGACGGACCGTCATGGTCACGACGGCCCGTGATGGATTCCGTCGTCCTATTCTTGTGAATTTTCTTCTTCTACTTTTCTCATTACCCTCGACTACAAGTAGGACGAACCGTCATAGGCACGACGGACCGTCGAGGGGCTTCGTTCAAAAACACTTAAACTCTGAAAATCTGGGTACTGAGATCGACTCTCTGAACTTCGCGACGGAACTGCAGGACGGACCGTCATAGGTACGACGGACCGTCACAAACCCTTTACAGAATTTGACTCTCTGAACTTTGTGACGAACCTTCAGGACGGGCCGTCATAGACACGACGGACCGTCACAGGTTGCGTAACCTCACTGGTCGGATTTCTGCTAAAAGTTTTAAAGGGGTGTTTTGGACTATTCATGACAAACTTTATGCAATTAGTGGGGTAAGTTTAATAATTTATTTACTTGGAGGGTTAAAGGAGATACCTTGGAATAAATAATGGGTTACTTTTGTCATAATGAATTATATGATAATTAGGGTAAAAGAAAAAGACAGAGAGGGAGAACGAGCGAGAGAG
>NC_028639.1:13826158-13827131 GCF_001406875.1 Solanum pennellii
TTCTTAAAGTTAAAACCTCCAGTATTCAAGGGTGCTGAATCTGAAGATGCCTATGATTTTCTGGTTGATTGTCATGAGCTGCTACATAAGATGGACATAGTAGAACGATTCGGTGAGGAGTTTGTGACCTATCAGTTTCAGGGGGATGTCAAAAGGTGGTGGCGGTCGTATATTGAGTTTCAACCAGCACAGGCACCACCTATGACTTGGGCATCATTCTCTTGCTTATTTATGGAGAAGTATATACCCCGGACTTTGAGGGATAGGAGGAGAGATGAATTCCTGAGCCTAGAGCAGGGAAGGATGTCTGTTGCTGCGTATGAGGCTAAATTTCGTGCACTATCTAGGTATGCCACTCAGCTTTGTTTCAGTCCACAAGAGCGGATTCGCCGTTTTGTGAAGGGATTGAGGTCAGATTTGCGGATTCCAGCCTTATAGGTAGCTGCTGCAGCAAAATCCTTTCAGGAAGTGGTTGATTTTGAGATAGAAGTGGAGGGGGTGAAGCCAGACGATTTCACCATGGCGTCGACATCTAAGAAGTTCCGTAAAGGAGGTGAGTTTAGAGGTTCTTACTTCAGAGGGCAGAGTGCAGGAGGTTATCAAAACCACCCTATTCAGTCTTCCCTGCAGGCTTTAGCTGAGGGTCCACCGCAGCCCAGTCAGCCCTTTTCTGAGTTTGGTGATTATCCTCAGACTTCGTCCCCTTCACAAAGACCTATGCTTGACTCCAGGAATTGTTATGGATGTGGGGAGGCTGGACCTATTAGGAGGTATTGTCCAAAACAGAGTTACAGACCACCAATGGTTAGAGGTAGAGGTGGTCATGGGAGAGGCCGCCATTCTGGAGGACGTGGTGGCCAAGGTAATGGTGGTCACCCAATCAGTCGGGTAGGCGGGCAAGCTGGATCTGCTGCGGCGCAACATGATAGGGGCAATGGACAGACAGGTGATAGGGCCCATTGTTATGCTTTCC
>NC_028639.1:13836681-13837388 GCF_001406875.1 Solanum pennellii
TTGGTTCGCTCACATAGTAGGTTAAGTGTGGGTGCCACTCGCGACCCGTTTTGGATCGTGACAGTAGCGTGATAAGAAGACATCCCTTAGTTGGTTCCAGGTAAAGATGGAGTTGTATGGGAGCTCAGTGAACCAAATAGCAGCCTCTCCCGTCAGTGAGAGAGGAAACACTCTGAGCCCTATTACATCTAGATCCAAATCAGGCCTCCCCACACAACTTTTACACACTGCCCTTACCTTAGCTATATGGGCATGTGGATCCTCAGAAGGTAGCCCTGAAACCAACCCTCTGGCAGTGAGCATTTGCATCAGACTACTAGTTACCACAAAAGTGTGGCCAGCGGGTAGAGGAGGCAAAACCAGTGGCCCAACCGAATCTGCTATGCCATCATAGCCTCTGTAGTATGCTTGGGGCCGTGGAACGGGATTCTGTCCCCTTTGTTGATGTTCACCCGGAGCATCGGGTAACATCTGACCATGAACATCAACCGGAGCTGGGATGTTCTGGTTCGGATCCTCATCATTTATTCCCAAATTACGATTCATATTGCGCAGTGTACGCTCTAACTCGTGATCGTAGGGAAACAACGGTTCTCTTCCTCTCCGTGTATTTGGCATACAAGGAGGATAGTTCTGAAAAGATATAAAAAACAATAAAACAAAGTAAAATCAATAAAATATCAACTAACCTATAGTAATAAGTTCAA
>NC_028639.1:13839396-13845885 GCF_001406875.1 Solanum pennellii
TATTAATACATGCAAGACACTATTCTAGAATTGTTATTTTAGCTAGGGTTTATCTCATTATTTCCTTATGGTTCCCACAACCCTAGTTATGGAGTTTAGTTACTCATAGCCATAAAAACAATATTCAAATATATTAAATAAGAATTCATGTACTTACTTCAATGAGAAAGAATAAAATCCAAAAGGTTGCTTGATTAATCACCAAAAATCCATTGCAAGAATTCTCAAAGTAATCAATAATCTCACGAAAAGTCTAATGATTATCAAGAATCTCACAATACAATGTTCACCAATACGAAGTTTTAACAATCTAAGAGTCTAACGATAAGGTGTCTAACCTCAAAAACGAGGTTTTTCGAACTATTTATAAAAAACAAACACCTAATTAAACAAGAATTCTAATTGCTGGAAATCTGCCAAAACGCGGCTGGGTCGACGGACCGTCGTGGTCACAACGGACCATCGTGGACTCCGTCGTCCCATACTTGGTGCAATTTCTTCTGCTGCTTTCTTCATTCCCCTCGACGGCAAGTATGACGGACCGTCATAGGCACAACGGTCCGTCGAGGGTCTTCGTTCCAAAATACTTAACTCTCGGAATCTGGGTACTGGGATCACTTCTCTGAACTTCACGACGGACCTGCAGGACGGACCGTCATAGCCATGACGGACCGTCACAAGCTTCGTAATCCCACACTTGGTAAGACTTCCCCATCTTCCTTCAGCAGCTGCACTACGCTTCCACCTACGGACCGTCACAGGCACGATGGACCGTCATAAGCTCCGTAGGTTGTCTCTTCTGCATTTTTTCGCTCAAAATCTCCACATTCAGCTTTGGACAGATTTCCTGCAAAACAAAGAGAAACTTATATCAAAATTAGCACAAAAAGGCTTTTGGACACACTAAACTTAAGGAAAAGTATTAATTATACCGTGAAACCACGGTATTTCACTCAAATAAGAGGATAAGTGTGGGTGCCACTCGCGGCTCGTTTTGGGTCGTGACAGTTGTGTTGTGAGAAGAGAATCATAATAAGACCGGTAACGATTTGTGCATTGAGAGTGTGTGGTAGTGGGTTCATGTTCAATTTTCTTCGTATTGATTCAGAAGGTTATCTTAGTTATATCAGAAAATATTCATCATGATGGTTGTGTTAAGGTCCAATGGGTTTTAGTTTTAATTGGATTCATGACTTATTTGTGGCTTGATAGTCTCTCTTGATTTATAGATTTTCCAAAGTTTGATTCGAAAGTTCAGTTCTAAGTACTTGATCTTGATGGAATGGTCTTAAGGAGGAGCTCACTTGGAGATATGAACACCAACTAGTAGGTCATAACTCAAGCTTTTGATAATGTCAATTATTCTTTCTTCTTCTTTCTTATGTTCGGGGACGAACATAATTTTTAGTGGTGGATAATGTAATGACCCGGATCCAAAAAGATCATTTTTGATAATTCTGAATGGTCATTTAACTAAATTAATTTATGACGGGTAATTTATTTATTTTTAATAATAATAGGCCAAGCTTGAAATATTTAGATAGGTTATTAGAATTGTTACTTTTAATACATAAATAATTTAGAAAAGAAAATAAGAGAAGAAAGAAAAAAAATTTGTTCGTGCGGCGAACACGAACAGAGAGATCGTCCCCACCTTCAAAAAAGTTAACATTATTTTTTGAATGGAGTTCAAATCTACACTCACAATCATTAGTTTCCAATTGTTGATTATAGCATTAAATCCAATTATCATATGAAATTAATTAGAGTAGTATTGATTTTCTTCATTGATGGACTCTTGTACTGATTCATAAAGTATTTGGAGCGTAGTGAAGCAATTAATATTTATTATTATTATATTAGAATAATAGGTATAAGAAATTGAAGGTTACAATTGTGAAGGCATATGGGTGTTGTTGTATCGTTCTTGGCGGCTTGAAATTTAGGGGACAAGAAACAATGCTACCATTAATATTATTATTATATATTTTTTGTTTGTTTTCAATTTTTGGGGGAGGATTTAGGGAATTGAACTGTTAGGAGTATATGTATAATCATTTTCAATACATGCTACACTACAGTTTCAAGTTTATTTAGGTCACAACATTTTTTTGAGGAATTACTACATGTTGTCCGTGGTTATAGGTTAAGCATAAGACGTAAATTGAGGGTCGAAATACAATATAATTGTTTTTAAGATAAAATGGTGTTTTGACTTGTTTTTTTTGTATAAAATTAAGTATTGGGCATATTGGGTTACATGAATACCGTTGGAATGGTGATATTGAGGAAGTTGAAGCGTAACCCTAGGAGTGAAATTTAGAAACCTATACTATTATGAGTGTTTTTAGTTTCGAAATCTTTTTGTGTTTATGCACTTGAATAGATTGTATAAATTTGGAAGCTCAACGAAAAGGGAAAGCTCAAGTCTCGGAGTGAATTGTTGATTAATTAAGGCAAGTGGATTTCTAAATTCTTGCTAAGTGTATGGAATGCGTGTATTTCCTTGTGGTATATGTTTGGGAGTAATGTGATTTGGTGATGGGTTGACTTGTCCACATTGGTTAATTCTAATGATAAAAAAAGGTGATAAAAGAAAATTTGATTATTTGTTTGTATGTGATGTGTTGAGAATGGTACGAGTGCCGGTGTTAAATGGAAAGGTTTATTACTATAGAATGCGGAATGTAATTCGAGAATGCCAAAGCATATGAGCATTAACTGATATATTATTGATTTGATTTATTATGTGTGATTGTGCTCATTACTGAACCCGTATAATTGTGATAATTGAGGTGATTATATGTCATAACGACATTTGATTTATTGAGATGTTGCATCATCTTCTTTATTCGATATCATATTGTGCACAAGCATTGACATGAGATTGGATATGAGTAAAGGTCTGACACGTTGAGATTGTCCATGTTGAGATCGAGTTATGATTATTTGGGCACCTGGAGATCGTCCGTGAGGTAGAAAAGTTATGATTATGATTTGGGCAGGTGGAGATCATCCGTGCGGAATTTGTTTGATTTATGATAGTGCGTTGAGATCATCCGCACAGACACGTGGAGATCGTCCGTGTCGGTATATGGACCTCACGAGTCCCCCATGGGTCATGGACTCTCGATATATTTCCGAGGAGTATCATTTGTATACGGTTGAGAGAGAAATTGGTATTCTGAGGCATACCACTTCATGGTGTCATATTGCATTGCATCCCATGACATCCTTCATTATTGATGATTATGTGTTTTATTGGTGGTTGAAAAGTACTTAATATTTGATTATCTCTATTTGACAAACTTGATCTTGTGTTTTGTTTAAATTGTGAGTGTTTTTTTGTGAAAGTTGTGATTATTGAATATTGAGTTTGTAGTTGAGGATGTGCAAATTTGTCAAAATGATTTTGATGAGCTGGGTGCTATGAATGCTATGAACTGTTAGGTTGGGCTAAATTTTATGCTGGTTGTAGTTGTGGAGGTTCGGTAGGTGTGTAAGGGGTACCCGTATTATATCTCCTTAGGTTGTGTTTAGGAGTCTACTAGCTGGGTAGCGTGTGGTTTGGTACTCACCCCTTGCTACTACAATTTTTTTGTAGGTTACTAGCCCGGACTTTCTGATATTTTTCTTCTCCTTGTCTGAGGCTTCTTGGAGATTTGTGAGGTAGTTGTTTGTCGTCACAACGAACTTTCTTTCTCCTTAGTTATGACCTTGTTCTATTCTAGAAACAAGTTCACTTGAGACTAGCATTTCTTTTGAATCAATTGTAATACTTTAGAGGCTTGTACACGTGACAACCATATTTTGGAGGTGTTTTTAATTGATTCTACCATATCTGCATTTTATTGTAATGGTTGAGTTTTAGGCTGACTTGTCTTAGTGGGATAAGATGAGTATCATCACGTCCATTTTTGGATCGTGACACTAAACTAATTACATTTAGAAAGATGTAAAGTACTTTAAATATGTAAATGTTATTAAGTTGGTGAATATAACGTTGGAATTAAGTTAAACCTAAACTAATAGGACTTAGAAAGATGTTAAGTTCTTCAAATAAGTAAATGTGTTTAAGTTGGTGAATAATAATATTTGAATCAAGTTAAAACTAAAGTAATTAGACTTAGAAAGATGTTAAGTTCTTTAAATAAATAAATGTAATTTAGTTGGTTAATATAGTGCTCGAATTAAGTTAAAGCTGGACTAATACACTTAGAAAGTTGTTAAGTTCTTTAAATAAGTTAATGCGATTTAATTGGTCAATATAGTGTTGGAACTAAGTTAAAATTAAACTAATTACACGTAGAAAGATGTTATGTCCTTTAAATAAGTTAATGGGATTTAGTTGTTGAATATAATATTGGAATTAAGTTAAATCTAAACTAATTACATTAAGAAAGATGTTAAGTTCTTCAAATAAGTAAATGTCATTTAGTTGGTGAATATAGTGTATGAATTAAGTTAAAACTAAACTAATTAGACTTAGAAACTTGTTATATTCATTAAATAAGTTAATGTGATATAGTTGGTGCATATGGTGTTGGAATCAACCTAAAACTAAACTAATAAGACTTGGAAAGTTGCTAAATTCTTTAAATAAGTATATGTGATTTCGTTGGTAAATATGGCTTTGGAATTAAGTTAAAACAAAACTAATTAGACTTAGAAAGATGTTAAGTTCTTCAAATAAGTAAATGTGATTTAGTTAGTGAATATAGTGTTTGAATTAAGTTAAAACTAAACTAATTAGACTTAGAAAATTATTAAGTTTTCTAAATAAGTTAATGTGATTTAGTTGATGAATATAATGTTTGAATTAATTTAAAACTAAACTAATTACACTTAGATAGATGTTAAGTTCTTCAAATAAGTTAATGAGATTTAGTTTGTGAATATAGTGTTGGAATTAAGTTAAAACTAAACTAATTTAGATTTTGAAAGATGTTAAGTTCTTCAAAAAAGTAAATGTGATTTAGTTGGTGAATATAGTGTTTGAATTAAGTTAAAGCTAAACTAGTTATAATTAGAAAGATGTTAAGTTCTTCAAACAAGTAAATGTGATTTAGTTGGTGAATATAGTGTTTGAATTAAGTTAAAACTAAACTAATTAGCCATAGAAAGTTGTTAAGTTCTTTAAATAAGTTAATGCGATTTAGTTGGTCAACATAGTGTTGGAACTAAGTTAAAATTAAACGAATTACACTTAGAAAGATGTTATGTTTTTTAAATAAGTTAATGGGATTTAGTTGGTGACTATAGTGTTGGAATTAAGTTAAAACTAAACTAGTTACGCTTAGAAAGATGTTAAGTTCTTCAAATAAGTAAATGTGATTTAGTTGGTGAATATAGTGTTTGAATTAAGTAAAACTAAACTATTTAGACTTAGAAAGTTGTTAAATTCATTAAATAATTTAATGTGATTTAGTTGGTGAATATAGTGTTGTAATTAAGTTAGAACTAAACAAATTAGACTTGGAAACTTGTTAAATTCTTTAAATAAGTATATGTGATTTAGTTTGTGAATATAGCGTTGGAATTAAGTTAAAACTAAACTAATTAGACTTAGAAAGATGTTATGTTCTTCAAATAAGTAAATGTGATTTAGATAATGAATATAGTTTTTGAATAAAGTTAAAACTAAACTAATTAGACTTAGAAAGTTGTTAAGTTATCTAAATAAGTTAAGGTGATTTAGTTGATGAATATATTACACTTAGAATGATTTTAAATTCTTCATGTAAGTTATTGGGATTTAGTTGGTGAATATAGTGTTGGAATTAAGTTAAAACTAAACTAATTAGATTTAGAAAGATGTTAAGTTCTTCAAAATTAAATGTGATTTAGTTGGTGAATATAGTGTTTGAATTAACTTATAACTAAACTAATTACATTTAGAAAGATGTAAAGTTTTTTAAAAAAGTAAATGTGATTTAGTTTGTGAATGTAGTGTTTGAATTATGTTAAAACTAAACTAATTAGACTTAGAAAGATGTTAAGTTTTCTAAATAAGTAAATGTGATTTAGTTGATGAAGATATTGTGTGAATTAAGTTAAAACTAAACTAATTACACTTAGAAAGGTTTTAAATTCTTCAAATAAGTTAATGGGATTTAGTTGGTGAATATAGTGTTGGAATTAAGTTAAATCTAAACTAATACCCACACCTGTTTACAGATTCAGGTACTCCTTTTCGCCCTTGTTTTTCTTCTTGTGATCGTTCGAGGACGAACGATGGGTAAATTGGTATCTATTGTAACGACCTGTTTAGTCGTTTTTATAACGACCCCCTTAGTCGTTTTATGAATTTTACCCATTTATCTAAATTTAATTATTTTAGTAGTTTTTATAAATAATTTATGACTTGTAGAAATGAGTGCTATAAATTTTAAAATAAATTAAGAGTTAATTAAGTTTTATAAAATAATAAAAGGAAAATAAATGTACTTACTTTTAAGAAAAATATAATAATAATAATAATAATAATAA
>NC_028639.1:13849425-13851700 GCF_001406875.1 Solanum pennellii
GGGAGTTTCACATAATGTTATGGTTTAAAGGACAAGGTAAAAATTGTCATGGGTTGTTGGACAAAGAATAAGACTTGTAAGTGAATAAGCAAAAAAAAAAAAGAAGAAGTTTTGGTGTATTGAAGAGTTCAAGGTATTTAAAATTTCTGTCATGAGAAGAATGTAAGAAAAGTGAAGGAATAAAGACCTCTTGTATAAGCCCTTGATTTGTAGTTGAAGAATTTATTAATTTTTAATTATGAGTTTACATATGACTGTGAGATATGAAGTAGTACAGACTTACTAGAAATTATCATCAACTTTTCTAAAGATTGAGTATTGTTTGGGTGACTAGTAATGATGTGGGAAAGATTATATGTGGTTATGTCGAGCTAGATTGTTTAAATTATGATTGGTAACTTATTGATGTTCAACACTGTGTACCTAAATTCTACATGGTTAATTAGAATTTTGAGGGGATTGAATCTAATTTGTTGATGGGATGATATAGACTATTATGATATTTTACATAGGCATTTGATGGTGAGTAAAGATTTTGAGCTTATATTATACATAAGTATTGGAGTGACCAATAGTGTCTTTGAGTTTTGGCATGGGGTATATGATGGTTTGAAGGATAGTTAAAGTGTGGTATGTGAGTGGTTGTGTGATGTTGAGAATGAGTGTGATTCAATTATCTTACCGAGATGGGAAAGTACTTTTATATTTGAAATTAGTGTCATTCTTTTTTGTGTGACTCGTATTTGTCATGAAAAGATTCGCCATGAAGATTGTGGTATGGGCTACTCTGTCTTGGTTTAAATTTGATTCATGGGTTAGTTTGTTACTTGGTAAATTTGATTCGTAAGTATGTCAAAGTGCAATTTCAAAGTTCAGTTCTTAGTAGTTGATCTTTATGGAATGGTCTTAAGGAGGAGCTCACTTGAACACGAAATAGTAGTTCATAACTCAAGCTTTTGATAACATCGGTTGTTCTTCCTTCATCTACTTTATGTTCGAGGACGAACATGATTTTTAGTGGTGGATAATATAACGACCCCCTTAGTCGTTTTATGAATTTTACCCATTTATCTAAATTTAATTATTTTAGTAGTTTTTATAAATAATTTATGACTTGTAGAAATGAGTGCTATAAATTTTAAAATAAATTAAGAGTTAATTAAGTTTTATAAAATAATAAAAGGAAAATAAATGTACTTACTTTTAAGAAAAATATAATAATAATAATAATAATAATAAAATAATAACTATTGAAAAAAAAAACAAAGGGCTAAGCCCAATTGAAAAGGAAAAAGAAAGGGGTTAAAAGCTGCTGCTAACAATAGCAGCAGCAGTCACGCATAAAACAATTAAAAAAAATGATAAAAATTTTCTGGCGAAAACTACTTAGAGGCGGTAGCAAGCAAACGGAAGTTGTTGTATTATTTTCACATTCATGCTGCACTCCGAAGGATATTCTCGTAGCTTCAGGTGACTTTCATTACATTTTCCTATTAGAATTAGTATGTATATGAATATTTAAGTTGGGCTTGTAGGAATTAGAGTCTACATATTGGTATGTGTGTGTGTGAGTTGAAAAGAAAATAATTTACCGTGATAAGTATCTCTTTTAATTAATGTGTAACAATATTTGTTAGTATTCATTTAATATTGGTTTTGAAGAGGAAAAAGAAAAAAAAAAACAGCGATTTTGAAATAAGAAAATTAGAAATTGGTACATTTGCTTACAGTAATGTTGGAATGAGTTACTGGTCAATTATATTGTAATGATTGAGGTTATAATGTAATTATCGTTATTAATATTGACAATATCGATAAAAAGGAATAAAGGGAATATTATTTGAGGTTCAATAGTAGTGGTACTCTCGTCATTTTGATCGTAACTTAACTTTGTTGTTTCTTTGAATTTTCTTATTATTATTATTATCTTATTATGATTCAAGTTTTGATATATTAAGATATTAATTAAATATTATGGTGTATTATATTATGTGAAAATTATTAGGATTGTAGTGTTTGGAGAATTATGACTTAACTCAAGGTTCGAATTTGAGGAATATGAGAGTTGGAATATTAATTGGCATCAAGATTAGGAACGTGATTATAAATTGGGGTTGAGTTATTGACTATACACGTAGTAATAAGGGTGTTGTTGATTTTGGAATCTTATTGTGGTTAATTATTTGACTAGATTTATTTGAGTTGGAAGTTCAACAAATGGAAAAGACTCAAGTTCTGGAGTAAATTCTTGTTGGATTCAGGCAAGTGGATTTCT
>NC_028639.1:13858324-13860567 GCF_001406875.1 Solanum pennellii
GATCAAGGCCAGACACCTCCAGTGTTTTCTGCACCAGCACCTCAGGTTCCGAGAGTACAACATGCCACTGCTATGGCTCCCCGCATGGATGCCTCATTGGAAATAGGCACGTTCCCTCGATTGACTACAGGACCTATAATGACGAGTGATCAACATGAGCTTTTTACTAAATTTCTGAAGTTGAAACCTCCAGTTTTCAAGGGTGCTGAATCTGAGGATGCCTATGATTTTCTGGTTGATTGTCATGAGTTGCTACATAAGATGGGCATAGTAGAACGATTTGGTGTTTAGTTTGTGACCTATCAGTTTCAAGGGAATGCCAAAATGTGGTGGCGGTCATATATTGAGTGTCAACCAGCACAGGCACCACCTGTGACTTGGGCATCATTCTCTAGATTGTTTATGGAGAAGTATATACCCCGGACTTTGAGGGATAGGAGGAGAGATGAGTTCCTAAGCCTAGAGCAAGGCAGGATGTCGGTTACTGCTTTTGAGGCTAAGTTTCGCGAGCTATCCAGGTATGCCACCCAACTTTGGTTCAGTCCACAAGAGCGGATTCGCCGTTTCGTGAAAGGGTTGAGGTCAGATTTGCAGATTTCAGCCTTACAGGTAGCTGCTACAGCAAAATCCTTTCAGGAGGTGGTACATTTTGTGATAGAAGTGGAATGGGTGAAGCCAGACGACTTCACCATGGCATCGACATCTAAGAAGTTTCGTAAGGGAGGTTAGTTTAATGGTTCTTACTCCAGAGGACAGGGTTCAGGAGGTTACCCAGCCCGACCTATTCAGTCTTCACTGCAGGCTGTAGCTGGGGGTCCATCGCAGACCAGCCAACATTCCTCTGAGTTTGGAGGTTATCCCCTGACTTCGTCGTTCTCACAGAAACCTATGCTTGAATCCAGAGAGTGTTATGGATGTGGGGAGACTGGACATATTAGGAGGTATTGTCCAAAACAGAGTTACAGACCACCAATAGTCAGAGGTAGAGGTGGTCATGGAAGAGGCCGTCATTCTGGAGGGAGTGGTGGCCGAGGTAATGGTGGTCACCAAAACGGCCGGGGTGACGGGCAAATGGGAACTACTGCAGCGCAACATGGTAGGGGCAACGGGCAGACAGGTGATAGGGCCCATTGTTACGCTTTCCCTGTGCGGTCGGAAGCGGAGACATCAGATGCTGTTATCACAGGTAATCTTTTGGTTTGTGATTGCATGGCTTCTGTATTATTTGATCCTGGCTCCACATTTTCATATGTATCTTCCTCATTTGCTACCGGTCTTAATTTACATTGTGAATTGCTTGACATGCCTATTCGTGTTTCTACTCCGGTGGGTGAGTCTGTGATAGTTGAAGAGGTGTATAGGTCTTGTCTTGTAACTTTTGCGGGGAGCAATACTCATGTAGACTTGGTTATCTTAGAAATGGTTGATTTCGATGTAATTCTGGGTATGACTTGGCCTTCTCCAAATTTTGCAATCTTAGATTGTATTGCTAAAACTGTAACGTTGGCCAAGCCTGGGACAGATCCGTTAGTGTGGGAGGGTGACTACACTTCCACTCCAGTTCGTATGATCTCCTTTCTTGGTGCTAAGAGAATGGTTAGTAAAGGGTGTTTATCTTTCTTGGCACACCTCAGGGATGATACTACCCAAGGACCTTCAATTGAGTCGGTTTCGATAGTCCGTGAGTTTCTGGATGTGTTTCCTGCAGACCTTCCTGGTATGCCCCCGGATAGGGATATCGACTTTTGCATTGATCTGGAGCCGGGTACTCGCTAGAATGGCTCCGGCTGAGTTGAGGGAGTTAAAGGCCCAACTTCAAGAGTTGTTAGGTAAAGGCTTCATTAGACCAAGCGCTTCCCCTTGGGGTGATCCGGTTTTATTAGTGAAGAAGAAAGATGGGAGTTTTCGGATGTGCATAGACTACAGGCAACTGAATAAAGTAACTGTTAAGAACAAGTATCCTCTTCCTCGCATTGATGATTTGTTCGACCAGTTACAAGGTGCTTGTACCTTCTCAAAAATCGACTTGAGATCTTGTTATCATCAATTGAAAATACGGGCAGCAGATGTGCCAAAGACTGCTTTTCGAACCAGGTATGGGCATTATGAATTCTTGGTAATGTCCTTTGGACTAACGAATGCCCCTGCTGCGTTCATGAGCCTGATAAACGGGATTTTTAAGCCATATCTGAATCTCTTTGTTATTGTGTTTATTGACGATATACTAGTATACTCAAAGAGCA
>NC_028639.1:13863716-13868333 GCF_001406875.1 Solanum pennellii
GCATGGACTAGCTGTTTAACTTATTTTAGCTTCTTAGATACTGTTAGATTTAGTAATTTGAGGATAGATGTTCTTGTGGTGATGACTTCCAGATTTTGGGAATAATAAGTATTAAATTTTAGAAGTTATTTATTGGTTATATTAATGAGTTTTAAGTCTTCCGCATTATATTCTGTTTATTATGGTTGAAATATTGGTAAGAAATTGGGATTAGATTGGTTGGTTCGCTCACATAGGAGAATAAATGTGGGTGCCACTCGCGGCTCGTTTTGGGTCGTGATATTAAAACTAAATTAATTACATTTAGAAAGGTGTAAACTTCTTTAAATAAGTAAATGTGAATTAAGTCAAAACTAAACTAATTACACTGAGAAAGTTGTTAAGTTAAAACTAAACTAATTACACTGAGAAAGTTGTTAAGTTCTTTAAATAAGTTAATGCGATTTAATTGGTCAATATAGTGTTGGAACTAAGTTAAAATTAAACTAATTACACTTAGAAAGATGTTATGTTCTTTGAATAAGTTAATGTGATTTAGTTGGTGAATATATTGTTGGAATTAAATTAAAACATAACTTTTTATACTTAGAAAGATGTTAAGTTCTTTAAATAAGTAAATGTGATTTAGTTAATAAATATAGTGTTTGAATTAACTTAAAACTAAACTATTTAGATTTATAAAGTTGTTTAATTCATTAAAAAATTTAATGTGATTTAGTTGGTGAATATAGTGTTGAAATTAATTTAAAACTAAACTAATTAGACTTGGAAAGTTATTAAATTCTTTATATAAGTATATGTGATTTAGTTGGTGAATATAATGTTGGAATTAAGTTAAAACTAAACTAATTAGATTTAGAAAGATGTTAAGTTCTTCAAAAACGTAAATGTGATTTAGTTGGTGAATATAGTGTTGGAATTAAGTTAAAACTAAACTAGTTGGACTTAGAAAGATGTTAATTTCTTCAAATAAGTAAATGTGATTTAGTTAGTGAATATAGTGTTTTAATTAAGTTAAAACTAAACTAATTACACTTAGAAAGTTGTTAAGTTTTCTAAATAAGTTAATCTGATTTAGTTGATGAATATATTGATTGAATTAAGTTAAAACTAAATTAATTACACTTAGAAAGATTTTAAATTCTTCAAATAAGTTAAATTGGTGAATATATTGTTGGAATTAAGTTAAAACTAAACTAATCATACTTAGAAAGATGTTAAGTTCTTCAAAAAAGTAAATGTGATTTAGTTGGTGAATATAGTGTTGGAATTACGTTAAAACTAAACTAATTAGACTTAGAAAGATGTTAAGTTCTTCAAAAAAGTAAATGTGATTTAGTTGGTGAATATAGTGTTGGAATTACGTTAAAACTAAACTAATTAGACTTAGAAAGATGTTAAGTTCTTCAAAAAAGTAAATGTGATTTAGTTGGTGAATATAGTGTTGGAATTACGTTAAAACTAAACTAATTAGACTTAGAAAGATGTTAAGTTCTTCAAAAAAGTAAATGTGATTTAGTTGGTGAATATAGTGTTGGAATTACGTTAAAACTAAACTAATTAGACTTAGAAAGATGTTAAGTTCTTCAAAAAAGTAAATGTGATTTAGTTGGTGAATATAGTGTTGGAATTACGTTAAAACTAAACTAATTAGACTTAGAAAGATGTTAAGTTCTTCAAAAAAGTAAATGTGATTTAGTTGGTGAATATAGTGTTGGAATTACGTTAAAACTAAACTAATTAGACTTAGAAAGATGTTAAGTTCTTCAAAAAAGTAAATGTGATTTAGTTGGTGAATATAGTGTTGGAATTACGTTAAAACTAAACTAATTAGACTTAGAAAGATGTTAAGTTCTTCAAAAAAGTAAATGTGATTTAGTTGGTGAATATAGTGTTGGAATTACGTTAAAACTAAACTAATTAGACTTAGAAAGATGTTAAGTTCTTCAAAAAAGTAAATGTGATTTAGTTGGTGAATATAGTGTTGGAATTACGTTAAAACTAAACTAATTAGACTTAGAAAGATGTTAAGTTCTTCAAAAAAGTAAATGTGATTTAGTTGGTGAATATAGTGTTGGAATTACGTTAAAACTAAACTAATTAGACTTAGAAAGATGTTAAGTTCTTCAAAAAAGTAAATGTGATTTAGTTGGTGAATATAGTGTTGGAATTACGTTAAAACTAAACTAATTAGACTTAGAAAGATGTTAAGTTCTTCAAAAAAGTAAATGTGATTTAGTTGGTGAATATAGTGTTGGAATTACGTTAAAACTAAACTAATTAGACTTAGAAAGATGTTAAGTTCTTCAAAAAAGTAAATGTGATTTAGTTGGTGAATATAGTGTTGGAATTACGTTAAAACTAAACTAATTAGACTTAGAAAGATGTTAAGTTCTTCAAAAAAGTAAATGTGATTTAGTTGGTGAATATAGTGTTGGAATTACGTTAAAACTAAACTAATTAGACTTAGAAAGATGTTAAGTTCTTCAAAAAAGTAAATGTGATTTAGTTGGTGAATATAGTGTTGGAATTACGTTAAAACTAAACTAATTAGACTTAGAAAGATGTTAAGTTCTTCAAAAAAGTAAATGTGATTTAGTTGGTGAATATAGTGTTGGAATTACGTTAAAACTAAACTAATTAGACTTAGAAAGATGTTAAGTTCTTCAAAAAAGTAAATGTGATTTAGTTGGTGAATATAGTGTTGGAATTACGTTAAAACTAAACTAATTAGACTTAGAAAGATGTTAAGTTCTTCAAAAAAGTAAATGTGATTTAGTTGGTGAATATAGTGTTGGAATTACGTTAAAACTAAACTAATTAGACTTAGAAAGATGTTAAGTTCTTCAAAAAAGTAAATGTGATTTAGTTGGTGAATATAGTGTTGGAATTACGTTAAAACTAAACTAATTAGACTTAGAAAGATGTTAAGTTCTTCAAAAAAGTAAATGTGATTTAGTTGGTGAATATAGTGTTGGAATTAAGTTAAAACTAAACTAATTACACTTAGAAAGTTGTTAAGTTTTCTAAATAAGTTAATCTGATTTAGTTGATGAATATATTGATTGAATTAAGTTAAAACTAAATTAATTACACTTAGAAAGATTTTAAATTCTTCAAATAAGTTAGTGGGATTTAGTTGGTGAATATAGTGTTGGAATTAAGTTAAAACTAAACTAATTAGACTTAGAAAGATGTTAAGTTCTTCAAAAAAGTAAATGTGATTTAGTTGGTGAATATAGTGTTTGAATTAAGTTAAAACTAAACTAATCATACTTAGAAAGATGTTAAGTTCTTTAAATAAATAATGTGATTTATTTGCTGCATATAATGTTGGAATTAAGTTAAAACTAAACTAATTACATTTAGAAAGATGTAAACTTCTTTAAATAAGTAAATGTGATTTTAGTTGGTGAATATAGTATTTTAATTAAGTTAAAACTAAACTAATTACATTGAGAAAGTTTTTAAGTTATTTAAATAAGTTAATGCAATTTAGTTGGTCAATATAGTGTTGGAACTAAGTTAAAATTAAACTAATTACACTTAGAAAGATGTTATGTTCTTTGAATAAGTTAATGTGATTTAGTTTGTGAATATATTGTTGGAATTAAATTAAAACATAACTATTTACACTTAGAAAGATGTTAAGTTCTTTAAATAAGTAAATGTGATTTAGTTAATAAATATAGTGTTTGAATTAAGTTAAAACTAAAGTATTTAGATTTAGAAAGTTGTTAAATTCATTAAATAATTTAATGTGATTTAGTTGGTGAATATAGTGTTGAAATTAATTTAACACTAAACTAATTAGACTTGGAAAGTTATTAAATTCTTTATATAAGTATATGTGATTTAGTTGGTGAATATAATGTTGGAATTAAGTTAAAACTAAAGTAATTAGATTTAGAAAGATGTTAAGTTCTTCAAAAACGTAAATGTGATTTAGTTGGTGAATATAGTGTTGGAATTAAGTTAAAACTAAACTAATTGGTCTTAGAAAGATGTTAAGTTCTTCAAATAAGTAAATGTGATTTATTTAGTGAATATAGTGTTTGAATTAAGTTAAAATTAAACTAATTACAGTTAGAAAGTTGTTATGTTTTCTAAATAAGTTAATGTGATTTAGTTGATGAATGTGATTGAATTAAGTTAAAACTAAATTAATTACACTTAGAAAGATTTTAAATTCTTCAAATAAGTTAGTGGGATTTAGTTGGTGAATATAGTGTTGGAATTAAGTTAAAACTAAACTAATTAGACTTAGAAAGATGTTAAGTTCTTCAAAAAAGTAAATGTGATTTAGTTGGTGAATATATTGTTTGAATTAAGTTAAAACTAAACTAATCATACTTAGAAAGATGTTAAGTTCTTCAAATAAATAATGTGATTTATTTGCTGCATATAATGTTGGAATTAAGTTAAAACTAAACTAATTACATTTAGAAAGATGTAAACTTCTTTAAATAAGTAAATGTGATTTTAGTTGGTGAATATAGTATTTGAATTAAGTTAAAACTAAACTAATTACATTAAAAAAGTTTTTAAGTTATTTTGTAACGACTCTTTTGGTCGTTTTGAGTACTAGAACTTTTTAGGTTAGAAAATACTTTGCGA
>NC_028639.1:13878333-13929453 GCF_001406875.1 Solanum pennellii
TGTTTCAAATATTATATGTATGTAATTGTTGATGATTTAGGAATGTGGATATTCGGATTAAGGTGGAAGTGACTTTTAAATTGTATATGACAAAAATACTTTAAAAATTATGCTAATTAAACAACTTATTAAAGTACTTCGCAAAAACTTTACTTAGTCATTAAAAAGTATCCTACTAGAAAAAAAAGGTTAAGATTTGAAGTTTGAACTTTGATAAAATTTGTAGAATGCAAGATTGCGTGTAGCTTACTTTTCATTTTAAAAGTTCTTTGTTTTGTTTGTGAAAATTTCACCTCNAAGATTTCTATAAAAAAGAAGAGAATTTGAGAAAAATTATGCTTGATTTGAAGTTTGAACTTTGATAAAATTTGTAGAATGCAAGATTGCGTGTAGCTTACTTTTCATTTTAAAAGTTCTTTGTTTTGTTTGTGAAAATTTCACCTCTTCCAAATGGTAATATTCACGCACATGCAAATATCAAAATTCAAACGACAAGAAATTTTAATACATGAAGTATTAGGTAGCAAATACAATATCAAATAAAATGTCTTAAAATCCTCTTTCCAAAGCCACTGAGTTTGATAATTTTCAAACTTGTATGAGGGAGATATGCCCGTTTGAAGTTGGGTTGTCTAGATAAGGAAAATTATCTGAACTTAAAATGAGTATTATGGTCTTTTCAATACCCAATTAATTTATTTAATTTTTTGTAATTAAGTTGGGGTCTAAACTGAATTTTTTCAGTTTAGGCACTCAAAACTCCCCGCTAGAGTTGCAGAGAAAAGAACTCAAGAGGAGAAAAGAGAAGAAAATGTCAAGATTCTTCAAGTTCTTGAGATTTTGGTTGCGGATTACACCAAGGATTTGTCCCTAAGAGGTATGTGAGTTCACGGAGCGTTGAGTTCGTTCACCCACATACAAAATATGTTTAGTTCAACGTAAACAACATCCTAAAAAGTTTAAAGTTTGATGTTCTTGATGTGTGTTCTTCAATTTGCTTTCGTTCTTGAATTGGCCTGAGATCGGTAAGTTTCTTGAGATAATTGTGTTGATTATTAGAGTTGTTTTGAGTTAGATTATTGTGTACATGTTTTGGGTAATTGGATCTATAGAAAGATTGAGAAAAAGAATAGAAATTAATCGAATTAAGATCAGAAAAATAGTTGAAAAATTCTTCAGGAAAGCCTAAGGAAAAGTTGCTGCAGCACGCCCCAGATGCGCCAGAGAGGCTGGGAGGCGCGCCACCAGTGCGCTTGAAATGGGTCTCTGAACTTTAAGGCTAGCGCGCTGCTCCAACACTGCGCTTGGGATGTTTGCCCCAACCCATTTTCACAGCTTTGCCCGTTTTAGTCCTTGCGAAGTGTATAAACACTTCCTATTGATTCTAACTTCGCTGAATGAGTTCTAAACATATAGAAATTATCCATAAAGATGAGTGAAGAGCCAAGTCTATAGAGTTTTTAGAGTCATTTGAAAAGTATTTTAAAATTATTTTTTGAACTTGTTTCAAGACTTGAGAGTTGAATTGAGTAAGAGTAAGAGTGAAGTTTATTTTCTTTAAAAGATTATATGTGAACTAAGTACTCCGACCCAAAGAGTAAATGCTTTCACATTTAAGAAAGAGAGGAAACATCGATTTCCAAGAGAGCCTTTGAGCTATTTTTTGAGTCATTATTTCAAACCACAGAACGTCATATTTTATACATATGATTTAAGAATTTAGGGAGTAGCATTGAGAAATGATATGGCAATGAGTTTACAGTAACTCAAGTCTCCATAAATCACATAACCAACGTGTGTAGAAAAAATGATACTTTTTAGATGATAACCTCTGACAACTTCTACTTCTCTTTTGTATGGTGGGAGATGTATATTATTTCATTATACATTGTACTATCTTAGTAGCTCTTGTACCTGTTTAGATTAGTTCATTGGGAAGATTTTTCGGTTAATTGTAAAAAAGAAAGATTCTTACATTCGAGTTTCATGTTTATGATATAGTACTATATTAAAGAGATCTCTTGTTTATTGATTTCCGCATTGCTTGTTTTAAATTGGATAGCAATAATTTTCCTTTCTAGGTGTTATAGTAGGTGACCGAACGACCCGGTTGTGACATATTTTGACTCAATCATTTCATCCTCCGAATTATTTTCACTTTCTCCAATCAATAGAGTTATCTTTCATAGAATAAAATGATTTTCTAGCTCTACTTAAGCTAATAATTTCGTAGTTATAAATTACAATGAGAAATGGACGAAAGTATAAATTTTGATGGTGCATGAACGTATATTTTTTTTAAACAAAAATTCACCAATACAATATTTTTTATACAAGAAGTGAACCAATACAATTTAATATTTCAAGACTAAAATAAAAATCAAATATACATTTTTATATAATACAAATTAAAGTTATTCACCCTTGTATCGATAAATCATTAAATATAAAATTTTATACTAGTAGCAAACTATTAATACGATAATTCAACACTAATAAGCCAATTAACCAAGTTCAAGATTAGCTTATCAATTATAATTCTATTTTAAATAGCCCTATCTTTTATCATCTATACCGGTTGTTATGAAATTACAATATCTTATTTTTAGAGATAAGAATGAACAGTATAGAAGAGATATTTTTTTTAAAATATAATAAATAATAATAATACATAAATAATTTTTTTGTGAAGATTTTATGTCGAGAAAACAAGCAAATTCTTTATGGTCAAATGCCTACTTAATTGTAGATATATTTAAAAAAATATAATAACAAAAAAAATATTTATTTTTGAATGTTTGAATAGCGAAAATAAGGAAATTCTTTAAAATATATTTCTTAAAGATATATTTATTTTCGAATGAATAGAGAAAATAAGGAAATTGTCAGTGTGACATTTCTGTTGTGATAGAATATATGCCTTCACTTAACAGAACAATGGACCAGGTCCCTTACTACACGAATAAGTATAACAGAAAGTTAAATGCAGTTTGAACCAACACAATGATTTTACGTGGAAACCTCCTTGCTTAAGGGAGTAAAACCACGACCTGTTTCACAGGATTTTCAATCGTTTTCACTAATCTTCAAAAGCAAAAGTAAAACACGATTACAACAAATGTGAGAAGAAGTTTTTAATCTCACGTTCAAGCAATAGTCTCTATTGCTTAACAAGCCTAAGTAGAAATGAATCTACCCACTAAGCTATCCCACTTAGACAACTTAGAATTTCAACACTACCCACTGATTCCTTTATAGATTCAGGAATAGTTTACAATGTATGAACAAGAGAATATATTCTTAAACAGCTACACTAAATGCTCCAAAGATTTCTGTTGTTCTTAGAATAATTCTGTCGTTTTCTTGGTAATGGCCTTTGCAAGAGTTCTTGAAAAGTTCTTTGTCAAGTTGCAAAAACCACCGATGATGTTTAGGAAAGTGCCTTTTATATGGACAAGTCACTTTCCTTAAACTCTTTGCCATTGGTTGGAGAAGTCCCACTTTCTGACGCCGTTGGGAAGAGTGCACCTACTTTCTGTACCTTCTCCAGCTGGCAGTCAACCGGCTCGTCACATTGAGAGCCTGGTACCTTTACAAGGTCCCTGAGTTTGTTTTCATCTTCAACACTCAAGTAAGAAACCTGGTACCTTTACAAGGTCCCTAAGTTTGTCAAATCATCAAAACTGCAAATAACATGTTGTGTGTGTGAGATTATTACTTCAGTCATGACATTCTGTTGTGTGTGTGAGATCATAACTTCAGTCATGACATGTGCTAGATGATAAAAATTAAATTTAATACTTTGAGAAATGTGCTAGATGATAAAAATTATTTAATAGTAAAAATAAAATAGACATAAAGTGTAATTTATCTCTTGATTTTCTAAGCTGGACAAATATTGTTGAACATAATATAGTGGACAACTATTATTGGACGGATGGAGTAATTAGAGTAACACTTGCATGTTTGTTTGTTACATTATAATTACATATGTATTGTTTGAATGTACAATGCGATCATAAGATTATATTAACTTTTAAAAATAATATTTAAATACTAAAATTTTATATTAGACAAATAAGAAACTTTATAAATAAAATTAAGTTAAATATTTAAGATATATTGTCTTAATAAATGTATTAATCAATAAACATATGCTCTTAACCAATATTATTTAAAAAATGAGTTATTGTGACGACATGTTCCCGTCGTTATAAATAAACCAATAGGGAAGAATTTGGGCAAGAAAGCTTTTGAGTAGTAACTTGGAAATTTCCAGCATAGGCTAGACATGGACGGAATCTAAGTCAGGTGCGGTCTACAATAATTCGGTAATGGATGGAGAATTTTTTATGAATTTAATGATTTGAGTGATATTCAAGATGATCAGGAGCATGTACGACTTTACAAAATCGAGAGTCGAACTCCTTTAATTGATCTTAGCGTGTGAAATGATGGTTTTACAACGTCAATGTTTGAGGGTGTGCTGTAAGATGGAGACTCGGAACATATATTTTGAGTCTCTGTGTCGTGCAACATGCCTCGGTGGGATTATTTCCTCTATGGCGGAGCTGCTAAACGTTATTTTTCTGCAAACTTCGTTCTTGGAGAGAAAAAAGGGCGACCTAGGACTATTTCTTCTGGTATTTCATTAATCTCGCACTAAAATTTTTTTACTTAGAACTTGTGGGTGTTACAAGGTACCATGTTGATATACTAATGATTGGATAGGATGCCACACATGTGCATTAACATTTTTTTGTGAATTAGGTTCGATGAGAGATTTGAGCTTACTTTTTCATGACATGATTGTTACATGTTGGTACTGTGTGTCGACCAAATTTATCACAATTCATATTTTTACATACGTGTCATGAGGGATAGGGTTGGCGTATTTAGATGTTGGGGTGGCTGTTGTGTAGACAAGGATGAGATACTAAATATCGTAATGGTAATTTTAGGGATCTTTGGAGGTGTGGGCTATTTTATACTTATAGGTATAAATGTATATATGTTTTGCTAAACTGTATTGCATGTTTATATCTCATTTAATTTAAATGTCGTTAAGCAAGTTGTTGGCATGAGAGCTTGAGGGGAATAATAGATTGATTATCAGAGTTAGTGGTGGTCTTGTATTGGTGGAAATCTCTATGTGATATAAGAGTTAGACTATGGTTTAATATGATGATAGAAGGGCTTATATAGAAGAGTCGACAACAGAAGGAGGTGGGTGACTTGGGTGAAGTGTGTGGATCCTAATGGCATTTTTAAGTTCTTGTTCTTGATTATGTGCATGATATCATGTGATTGATTTAGGTTGACTAATGATCCTAACAATATGTGTTGTTTGTACTGATACTACTCTTGTATGCCATTTGGGGTAGTCTAGTTGCAGGATTCAATAATGTTTCTGAGGTGAAGAAATGATAACCTCCGGCAACTTCTACTTCTATTTTCTTATGGTGGGAGTTGTGTATTATATCATTATACATTGTACTACCTTAGTAGCTCTTGTACCTATTTAGACTAGTTCTTTGGGAGGGTTTTTAGTTAATTGTAAAAAAAGATTTTTATATTCGAGTTTCATGTTTATTAATTTGTATTATATTAAAAAAATCTCTTGTTATTCATTTCCGCATTGCCTGTTTTAAATTGGATAGCAAGAGTTCTCCTATCTAGGTGTTATAGTAGGTGATCGAATGATCCGATTGTGACATATATTGACTCAATCATTTCATCCTCCAAATTATTTTCACTTTCACCAATCAATATAGTTATATTTCATAGAATAAAATGATTTTTCTAGCTCCACTTAAGCTAATAATTCTGTAGTTATAAATTACAATGAGAAATGGATAAAAATCTAAATTTTGAGGGTGCATGAACATATGTTTTTTTTTAAAACAAATATTCACCAATAAAATAATTTAATATTTCAAGGCTAAAATACACTTGAAATATACATATAATATATACCTAAAAATATTACCTTATACTATATACCTAGGATTAAAAATATAGTAAATAATTCTTAACAGATTGACAGGTTTTTCTAATAAAGAATTGAAGTTATTCACCCAATAACGATAAACCATTATATATAGAAGATATATTTTAAGAAATATAACAAATAATAATAATAAAGAAATAATTTTTTTGTGAAGATTTTATGTGGAGAAAATAAGGAAATTTCTTTATAGTCAAACACCTAAGATATATTTTGAGAAATATAATAATAAAAATTCTTTGTGACCGCACCAGCTTCATCTACAAATTATAATGAAGTTGTTACGTCTGTATCGTCTTTTGTGAATATCGTCTTTAGTGAATATCGTCTTCTGTGAATATCTTGAAGCGTAAGCATCTTTATATTGGTTTGTTGTCCGTAATAATAATTGGCTAGTTGTCTCTGGTATAATATATTTTATCACTTTCTTCAATGATCATATGTTGAACATAAAAATAATTTTTATTGTTTTCAGGCTCATTCATTTGTCAAAACCTGGTGTCTCAACAAGGGTTGTTCCTACCGCTGCTGCAGCTGCTGGTCTCTCATCTCGGATGGTTGAGGCACCAAGTAACTAAAATGTAGTATTACTCAGTGCCCCATATTTCTGTCTCAAAAAATTGGAACAAAAAAACTAAGTTTGTTATCCCAGTGACTGCTAAATTGCTGGAGGACTCTTGCTCTCTTTGATCTATAATAGTTCTCTCTTAGGTATTTTATACTTTCTTTGTTGATGTATTAAGCGCACATGAAATGTTTAAATGTTTTTGGCTTGTGATTATTACAGTAAGCTATCTGTTTCAAATATTATATGTATGTAACTGTCGATGATTTAGGAATGTGGATATTCGAATTTAAGGCGGAAGTGACTTTTAAATTGTCTATCACAAAAGTACTTTAAACATTAAGCAAATTAAACAACTTATTAAAATACTTCACAAAAACTGTACTTAGTAATTCAAAAGTATCCTACTAAAAAAAAGGTTAAGATTTCTATCAAAAAGAAAATAATTTTGAGAAAAATTATGCTTGATTTGAAGTTTGACTTTGATCAAATTTGTAGAATGCAAGATTTCTATGTGTAGCTTACTTTTCATTTTAAAAGTTCTTCGTTTTGTTTGTGAAAATTTCACCTCCTCCAAATGGTAATATTCATGCACATACAAAGAGCAAACTTCAAACGGCAAGAACTTTTAGTACAGGAAGTATTAGGTAGCAAATACAATATCAAATAAAAGGTCTTAAAATTCTCTTTCCAAAGCCACTGAGTTTGCTAATTTTCAAACTCGTATGAAGGAGATATGCCCATTTGAAGTTGAGTTGTCTAGATAAGGAAAATTACCTGAATTTAAAAGGGGTATTTTGGTCTTTTTCATTACCCAATTAAGTTATTTAATTTTTGGTAATTAAGTAGGGGTCTAAATTGAATTTGTTCAGTTTATGCACTAAAAGTTCCCCGCTAGAGTTGTAGAGAAAAGAACTCAAGAGGAGAAAGGAGAAGAAAATGTCAAGATTCTTCAAGTTCTAGAGATTTTTGTTGCAAATTTCGCCAAGGATTGATCCTTAAGAGGTATGTGAGTTCACGGACCGTTGAGTTTGTTCACCCACGCACCAAATATGTTTAGTTCAGCATGAAAATCATCCTAAAAAGTTTAAGGTTTGATGTTTTTGATGTGTGTTCTTGAATTTGATTTCGTTCTTGAATTGGCCTAAAATTGGTGAGTTTCTTGAGATAATTGTATCGATTATTAGAGTTGTTTTGAGTTAGATTCTTGTGTACATGTTTTGGGTATTTGAATCTAAAGAAAGATTGAGAAAAAAAATAGAAATTAATCGAATTAAGGTAAGAAAATGAGTTGAAAAATTCGCCAGGAAAGCCTAGGGAGGAGTTGCTGCGGCATGCCCCAGATGCGCCAGATAGGCTGGGCGGCGCGCCACCAGTACTCTTGAAATGGGTCTCTGAACTTTAGGGCTGGCGCGCTGCGCCAACACTGCGCCCGGGACGTTTGCCTCTACCCAATTTCACAGTTTAGCCCGTTTGAGTCCTTGCAAAGTGTACTAACACTTCCTATCGATTCTTACTACGCTGAATGAGTTCTAAACATCTAGAAATTATCCATAAAGATGAGTGAAGAGCAAAGTCTATAGTGTTCTTAGAGTCATTTCAAAAGTATTTTACAATTGTTTTTTCAACTTGTTTCAAGACTTGAGCGATGAATTGAGTAAGAGTAAGAGTGAAGTTTATTTTCTTTAAAAGATTATATGCGAACTAAGTGCTCCTGCCCAAAGAGTAAGGGGTTGTTTGGTTAATGGTTAGAGTTATGCAGGTATTAGCTATGCAGGATTTAGTTATGCAGGTATTAGTTATATAGGGTTTGGTTATGCAGGTATTAGCTATACAAGGTTTAGTTATGTAGGGTTTAGAGATTACAATACATGAACTATTTATTATTGAATATTAAACTTGTTGTAAATTATTAATATATACTAGGTAATTTGTCCGCGCTTCCGCGGTCATAAATAATGATTGCATTGATCTTGCAAATGATTTTTTTACTAATATCCATACATTAAAAATAATGGAAAATAGGTTCTTAAAAACTATTTACAATTTTCAAACATAAATTTGATTATTTATCATTATCAGATAACTCAAGAACCTTTAATGAATGAATTATTCATGAAATAATGAATCATTGATTCTTTAATCAACATTAAAAGGAAAATAAATAAGAAAATAAGAGTATATACAAAGGTATTTCATAATAAAAATAAATATTTAAGTTGCATAGATTATAGAATTGTGATTATATGTCTTAGGAGAAAATTCAAAAAATTGTTAACGTATTAAAAAAATAGAAATTAAGCTTGAACATGAAATAAATTATAACTTTTGAACTTGCATAATGATTTTCTTCAATTGATAAGTGAGAATTTTCATATCTATGTAAACATAGATAATATATAAGCTTATATATAGTACTTTTAAGTCATAGAATTTGATATAGAATATCAAAACATGAATTCTTGGAACTGAGTACAATAATTTTTTTTTGCACAATGAATATACATATTATATGTGTATATGTTCAATATCACCGGAGACAATAACATTGCAGAATCATAAAGAACAGAGTTTAAAACATGTACTCAAAAACAACAATTTATATCATAAGAATAAATTAATGAGTGTAAGAAAACTACACCAGCATATGTAAAATAGAATGAAAAAAAATTGAGTCCACTGAATGCACATTGTCCAATTAAAAAATTATTTCTCTTTAATACCATATGTTTAAAGAATTACATCAGCAAAGTACACGAATATTTAATTTTGCGGAAGTTGAAGAAGAAAATCACAATTTTGGTTGTTTTAAAATTAGAGGAAATCCCTCTATTTATATACAACAAAGGGTAGTGTGAACAAATGTTCATTGTGCCTTATCAGAAAGGTAACAACTATTTGGAAAAGTTTCAACCCTTCGGAAAGTTCACAACCTTTTATAAAAGCCACAACTTTTCATAAAGTCGCAACTTTTCATAAAAGTTGCAACTCTTCATTAAAGTCGCAATTTTTCAAAAAAGTCACAACTTTTGATAAAAGTCGCAATTCTTCATTAAAGTCGTAACTTTTCATAAAAGTCTCAACTCTTCATTACAGTCACAACTTTTCATAAACGTCACATCTTTTCATGAAAGACGAAGACTAGTCTTGAATATAAATAAATTTAACAGAAAATTCTTGCTTGTGGTGGCGCCACGTAGGCGGGCCTAGGGTTCTCTTTTATATAAAGATATGATTATTTACAAAATAATAATACATACTAATAAAATGTGAAATACATGAAATAATATATAATGCAAATATTTGATTTGCATATGTACCGTTAAAAAATATACAATCAATTTCTAATATTTACCAAATATTTATATTTATATAAATCAATCAAAAGATAAGTATATAAAAAGATAAGAAATAAAAACAACACATGTTGATAGGGAACAATAAAGTTTCCAATTAAAAGAATAAAAGAAATAAATATGGTCTAAATATAAAAAAGAAATAAAAACAACAAACTTATAATAAGAAATAAAAACAACACATGTTGATAGGAAACAATAAAGTTTCAAATTAAAAAAATTAAAGAAGTAAAAATGGTCTAAATATAAAAAAGAAATAAAAACAACAAACTTGTATATAGGAAAACAATAAAGTTTCCAATTAAAAATAATAAAATAAATTAATAGGGTAAATATGTAATTTATCATTTTAGTACATGCATTATTAATACCCACATAATTTTTTTTACCTTCTACCCTACATAAATTTATACATATACTCCCACATAAGTTATGTTGGTATTAATTATGTAGAAGGACAAAAATGCAACCAAACATGGTATAAGTAATGTTGACATTTCTACTTAAACAAAAATTTCAACCAAACATTGTATAACTTAATACACTATTTTATACATGAATAAGAGGCAAGTTATACCATAACCAAACGACCCCTAAATGCTTTCACATTTAAGAAAGAGAGGAAACAACGATTTCCAAGAGAGCCTTTGAGCTAGTTTTTGAGTCATTATATCATACCACAGAAAGAGTCATATTTTAGACATATGATCTAAGAATATTTAGGGAGTAGCATTGAGAAACGATAACCGACGTGGGTAGAAAAGGTGATACTTTTTAGATGATAACCTCCGACAACTTCTACTTCTATTTTCTTATGGTGGGAGTTGTATATTATATCATTATACATTGTACTACCTTTGTAGCTCTTGTACCTATTTAGACTAGTTCTTTGGGAGGGTTTTTAGTTAATTGTAAAAAAATATTCTTATATTCGAGTTTCATGTTTATTAATTTGTATTATATTAAAAAGATCTCTTGTTATTAATTTTTGCATTGCCAGTTTTCAATTGGATAGTAAGAGTTCTCCTATCTAGGTGTTATAGTAGGTTATCGAATGACCCGATTGTGACATATATTGACTCAATCATTTCATCCTCCGAATTATTTTCACTTTCATCAATCAATAGAGTTATCTTCCATAGAATAAAATGATTTTTCTAGCTCTACTTAAGCTAATAATTCCGTAGTTATAAATTACAATGAGAAATGGATGAAAGTCTAAATTTTTGAGGATACATGAACGTATATTTTTTTAAAACAAATATTCACCAATACAATATTTTTTTTATACAAGAAGTGAACCAATACAATTTAATATTTCAAGTCTAAGATACAAATCAAATATACATTTTTTATATACAAGAAGTGAAGATTCGTCCATTATGATATATATTTTCTAACTTGTAGATCTGGAAGAATTTTAACTCACAAATACGTATCAAGTAATATAAAGAACGGCAAAATATTAATGAAATTTTAGGTCTAATAATTTGTATGTTATACTATATACCTAGGGTTCAAAATATAAGTAAATAATTCATAACAGATTGACCGGTTTATGTAATACAGAATTGAAGTTATTCACCCCCGTATTGATAAACCATTAAATCATTAAATATAAAATTTTAAACCAGTTGCCAACTATTAGTACGATAATTCAACACTAATAAGCCAATTAACCAAGTTCAAGATTAGCTTATCAATTATAATTCTATTTTAAATAGTCCTATCTTTTAGTATCTGTACCGGTTGTCATGTAATTACAATATCTTCTTTTTAGAAAGAAAAATAAACCATATAAAAGAGATATTTTAAGAAATATAATAAATAATAATAATACAGAAATAACTTTTTTGTGAAGATTTTATGTGGAGAAAATAAGGAAAATTCTTTATGGTCAAACGTCTACTTAATTGAAGTTATATTTTAAGAAATATAATAATAAATATATATTTATTTTTGAAGATTTGAATAGAGAAAATAAGGAAATTCTTTAAAATATATTTATTTTTGAATATTATAGAGAAAATAAAGAAAATTCTTTAAAATCTATACTCATTTTTCTTCTCTTCTTTTCCTCCATTTTTTTTGCAGTCATTCTCTGAATTTTTGCTGAGCTTGTTAAGTGGAATATCGATGATAACCGTAAGTTTTGTTTCTTTACTTATATATTTACTATTTGAATGAATCATTGCATAAACAATCGATTTTGATGGATACTTGTTCTTTCATGTCTCTGTATTTTTTCTTTTTCTTGTTTGTTGGTTACCTGGTGGCTTGTGTGTGTGGATTTTTGAGTTAAGTATATAATTTTACTTTAAGATAAAAGGAAGGTGCTTGATCCTTTGGACTCAAATCATGCATTAGTATTAGCAAATTTTGAGAACATGTCAGTGAAATTTTACTAGTCGAGTCTAGAGAGGATAGAGTGTACATAAGCTGCTATACGTATGTAGAAATACATTTGCCGAACAAGGGGTTCAACTATGTGTACAGTGACTTAATTGATAGAACCTGATAGCATTCCAACATTACCACCTAATTTCTTGAAGGAACTTAGTAAGTTTGATGTTGTTATAGCTAATGATAGGAGCAAGTCTGATAGTTTATTGTGCATATTGGATCAAACATTCCATCCAAAAGTAAATTCATATGAAAATCCATTAATGTCAACGCTAATATGGTAAATCAATTACTTCGCTTTAACTATTCTATGTTCCAAGTATGATGTATTTGATTGTATAACTTTCTTTTATATTAATTATAAATCGTCTATTTGACTGCAAGCAAGAGTTTGATAAACAAAAAACTCACTTGTAAGAGGTTTACTTATAAGAACATTAAACTTATTTACTCGTTTGGCAAACAGCAAAAGTACTTATAAGCCAATATTTTCAAGTAATGCACTTCTCATATGAAGAGTGTTCACTCTGTTATGATTTCGGTTAGGTATCAGATTTTTCTTTTTTTACTCTTCAGTTCAACTTAATTTCTTTTTTAATTCACAGGTGTGTTATAAAGAATTTGTTGCACGTGTGTTAGAATAAATTGAAGTGAGAAATGGAGTGTGTTGTTCAAGGAATTATTGAGACTCAAGTAAGTTCCCCCTATCTCTCTTTTTTCTTCTTTTATAATTAGTAAGGTAAAGTATGTTACTTCTAAAAACTGGCCCTGCAACATTTTGAAAAGATATTGATACTGCTAATCATACCTGCAGCATGTCGAAGCCCTTGAAATTCTGCTTCAAGGGCTTTGTGGTGTGCGTAAACAAGGCTTAAGGATCCATGAATTGTGCCTCAAAAGTGTTCCAAACTTAGGTAAGTGAGATTTCTCGTTGAACTGTTAGGTACTAAGAATTAACTTAATGGTCAGGTATGTATTGATGTGATTGAGACAAATGTTTGCAACCATCAATGCATTCGTATGGAGGTTTGCTCGCCTTAGAGTTTTGACATATATAACTGTCTTCGCAGTTGTCTACATATGATCACAATTCACATATTTGTTTAAGACTAATTTCTCCTCTTGGTTAGACAAGAATAAAAAACAAATTATGATCATTCAAATGTAATTGGTAAAATAATGTCTAAAAATCATTTATGGCTTCTCCCATTATTTTCCTTTTCCCCTTTCCTGCTTGTTTTGTCTGTGGGTTATATTGACCATGTGGTCTGTTGCTTACCATTCTCAGGGTCAGTAGAATCAGAAATACGGCTTGTATGTGATCTTGAGAAGCCAGAAGACACATGGTAAGAGATTTGGTTCGTTGTGCGCCTGTCTCTGAGGATACGTGAAGCCTAACATTTTTTATGTGATCAACAATAGGACTGTTAGGCATGTTGGTGGTCCGATGAGAGGTTCTGGCGCTGAAAAAATCTCATTCTTGGTGAGACCAGTGCAAGAAAGGAAAATAACCAAGAATGCACTAATCTTCTTTAAAAATATTGGCTACAAGCTAGACCACGAGCATCTGAGAGTCGGTTTTGCATTTCATTTCCAAAGAGATGCCCTGATAACTGTAACAGTTTCATCCATCAATAAGATGTTGAAACTTCATGCTATCGATGATGCAGTGCCCGTTACTCCGGGCATTCATCTAGTTGAAGTGACTGCACCAACTTCATCTACAAATTATAATGAAGTTGTCGCGTCTGTATCGTCCTTCTGTGAATATCTTGCACCGTAAGCATCTTTATATTGGTTTGTTGTCCATAATAATAATTGGCTAGTTGTACCTAGTATAATATATTTTATCACTTTTTTCAATGATCATATGTTGCACATAAAAATGATTTTTTTTGACTTCAGGCTCCTTCATTTGTCAAAACCTGGTGTCTCAACAGGGGTTGTTCCTACCGCTGCTGCAGCTGCTGCATCTCTCATGTCGGATGGTAGAGGCACCAAGTAACTAAAATGTAGTTTTACTCAGTGCCATATTTCTGTCTCAAAAAAACTAAGTTTGTTATCCAGTGACTGCTAAATGGCTGGAGGACTCTTGCTCTCTTTGATCTATAATCGTTTTCTCTTAGGTATTTTATACTTTCCTTGTTGATGTGTTAAGCTCAAAGCACATGAAATTTTTAAATGTTTTTGGTCTGTGATTATTACAGTAAGCTATCTGTTTCAAATATTATATGTATGTAATTGTTGATGATTTAGGAATGTGGATATTCGGATTAAGGCGGAAGTGACTTTTGAATTGTATATGACAAAAATACTATAAAAATTATGCTAATTAAACAACTTATTAAAGTACTTCACAAAAACTGTACTTAGTCATTAAAAAGTATCCTACTAGAAAAAAAAGGTTAAGATTTCTATAAAAAAGAAGAGAATTTGAGAAAAATTATGCTTGATTTGAAGTTTGAACTTTGATAAAATTTGTAGAATGCAAGATTGCGTGTAGCTTACTTTTCATTTTAAAAGTTCTTTGTTTTGTTTGTGAAAATATCACCTCTTCCAAATGGTAATATTCACGCACATGCAAATATCAAACTTCAAACTACAAGAAATTTTAGTACATGAAGTATTAGGTAGCAAATACAATATCAAATAAAATGTCTTAAAATCCTCTTTCCAAAGCCACTGAGTTTGCTAATATTCAAACTTGTATGAGGGAGATATGCCCGTTTGAAGTTGGGTTGTCTAGATAAGGAAAATTATCTGAACTTAAAAGGAGTATTATGGTCTTTTCAATACCCAATTAATTTATTTAATTTTTTGTAATTAAGTAGGGGTCTAAACTGATTTTTTTCAGTTTAGGCACTCAAAACTCCCCGCTAGAGTTGCAGAGAAAAGAACTCAAGAGGAGAAAAGAGAAGAAAATGTCAAGATTCTTCAAGTTCTTGGGATTTTGGTTGCGGATTACACCAAGGATTTGTCCCTAAGAGGTATGTGAGTTCACGGAGCGTTGAGTTCGTTCACCCACATACAAAATATGTTTAGTTCAACGTAAACAACATCCTAAAAAGTTTGATGTTTGATGTTCTTGATGTGTGTTCTTGAATTTGCTTTCGTTCTTGAATTGGCCTGAGATCGGTTAGTTTCTTGAGATAATTGTGTTGATTATTAGAGTTGTTTTGAGTTAGATTATTGTATACATGTTTTGGGTAATTGGATCTATAGAAAGATTGAAAAAAATAATAGAAATTAATAAAATTAAGATCAGAAAAATAGTTGAAAAATTCGCCAGGAAAGCCTAAGGAAAAGTTGCTGCAGCACGCCCCACATGCGCAAGAGAGGCTGGGAGGCGCGCCACCAGTGCGCTTGAAATGGGTCTCTGAACTTTAGGGCTAGCGCGCTGCTCCAACACTGCGCTTGGGATGTTTGCCGCAACCCATTTTCAAAGTTTAGCCCGTTTTAGTCCTTGCGAAGTGTATAAACACTTCCTATTGATTCTAACTTCGCTGAATGAATTCTAAACATATAGAAATTATCCATAAAGATGAGTGAAGAGCCAAGTCTATAGAGTTTTTTGAGTCATTTCAAAAGTATTTTAAAATTATTTTTTGAACTTGTTTCAAGACATGAGAGATGAATTGAGTAAGAGTAAGAGTGAAGTTTATTTTCTTTAAAAGATTATATGTGAACTAAGTACTCCGACCCAAAGAGTAAATGCTTTCACATTTAAGAAAGAGAGGAAACATCGATTTCCAAGAGAGCCTTTGAGCTATTTTTTGAGTCACTATTTCAAACCACAGAAATTCATATTTTATACATATGATTTACGAATTTAGGGAGTAGCATTGAGAAATGATATGGCAATGAGTTTACAGTAACTCAAGTCTCCATAAATCACATAACCAACGTGTGTAGAAAAAATGATTCTTTTTAGATGATAACCTCTGACAACTTCTACTTCTCTTTTCGTATGGTGGGAGATGTATATTATTTCATTATACATTGTACTATCTTAGTAGCTCTTGTACGTGTTTAGATTAGTTCATTGGGAGGATTTTTCGGTTAATTGAAAAAAGAAAGATTCTTACATTCGAGTTTCATGTTTATGATATAGTATTATATTAAAGAGATCTCTTGTTTATTGATTTCCGCATTGCTTGTTTTAAATTGGATAGCAATAATTCTCCTTTTTAGGTGTTATAGTAGGTGACCGAACGACCCGGTTGTGACATATTTTGACTCAATCATTTCATCCTCTGAATTATTTTCACTTTCACCAATCAATAGAGTTATCTTCCATAGAATAAAATGATTTTTCTAGCTCTACTTAAGCCAATAATTTCGTATTTATAAATTACAATGAGAAATGGATGAAAGTCTAAATTTTGATGGTGCATGAACGTATATTTTTTTAAAACAAATATTAACAAATACAATATTTTTTATACAAGAAGTGAACCAATACAATTTAATATTACAAGACTAAAATACAAATCAAATATACATTTTTATACTTAAGAAGTGAAGATTCGTCCATTATGATCCAGACTTGCTAACTTGTAGATCCGTAAGAAGTTTAACTCACGAATACGTATCAATTCATATAAAGAGCGGCAAAATATTAATGAAATTTTAGGTCTAATAATATGTACCTTATACTATATAGTAGGATTAAAAATACAAGTAAATAATTCTTAACAGATTGACCGGTTTATATAATACAAAATTAAAGTTATTCACCCTTGTATCGATAAATCATTAAATATAAAATTTTATACTAGTAGCCAACTATTAATACGATAATTCAACACTAATAAGCCAATTAACCAAGTTCAAGATTAGCTTATCAATTATAATTCTATTTTAAATAGCCCTATCTCTTATCATCTATACCGGTTGTTATGAAATTATAATATCTTCTTTTTAGAGATAAGAATGAACAGTATAGAAGAGATATTTTTTAAAAATATAATAAATAATAATAATACATAAATAATTTTTTTGTGAAGATTTTATGTGGAGAAAATAAGCAAATTCTTTATGGTCAAATGCCTACTTAATTGTAGATATATTTAAAAAAATATAATACCAAAAAAAATATTTATTTTTGAAGATTTGAATAGAGAAAATAAGGAAATTGTCAGTGTGAACATTTCTGTTGTGATAGAATATGTGCCTTCACTTAACAGAACAATGGACCAGGTCCCTTACTACACGAATAAGTATAAACAGAAAGTTAAATGCAGTTTGAACCAACACAACGATTTTACGTGGAAACCTCCTTGCTTAAGGGAGTAAAACCATGACCTGTTTCACAGTATTTTCTATCGTTTTCACTAATCTTCAAAAGCAAAAGTAAAACACGATTACAACAAATGTGAGAAGAAGTTTTTAATCTCACGTTCAAGCAATAGTCTCTATTGCTTAACAAGCCTAAGTAGAAATGAATCTACACACTAAGCTATCCCACTTAGACAACTTAGAATTTCAACACTACCCACTGATTCCTTTATAGTTTCAGGAATAGTTTACAATGTAAGAACAAGAGAATATATTCTTAAACAGCTACACTAAATGCTCCAGAGATTTCTGTTGTTCTTAGAATAATTCTGCCGTTTTCTTGGTAATGGCCTTTGGAAGAGTTCTTGAAAATTTCTTTGTCAAGTTGCAAAAACCACCGATGATGTTTAGGAAAGTGCCTTTTATATGGACAATTCACTTTCCTTAAACTCTTTGTCATTGGTTGGAGAAGTCCCACTTTCGGACGCCGTTGGGAAGAGTGCACCTACTTTCTGTACCTTCTCCAGCTGGTAGTCAACCGGCTCGTCACATTGAGAGCCTGGTACCTTTACAAGGTCTCTGAGTTTGTTTTCATCTTCAACACTCAAGTAAGAAACCTGGTACCTTTACAAGGTCCCTAAGTTTGTCAAATCATCAAAACTGCAAATAACATATTGTGTGTGTGAGATTATTACTTCAGTCATGACATTCTGTTGTGTGTGTGAGATCATAACTTCAGTCATGACATTCTGCTGTGTGTGTGAGATCATTACTTCAGTCATACTATGTATACCAATTTAGAACTTGCCTTATTAGTCTTGCTTTGGTGATTGACTGTTATTAAAAAAGGATCATAGACTGTTATTGAAAATATTCCACTTAGCCTAAAAGAAACCAACCAAATTAAAGTTATACGCCTGAATACAAATCTTTGAGCCTTGAACTGTTCTTTTATTTAATTACCCAATTCACGTCCCCGTCGTTCATTATTGACTTATATTTTGGCTTTGGTCTCTCCTTGATCTATAATTGTTTTTTCTTAGGTATTGTATACTTTTCTTGTTTATGTGTTAAGATCAAAGAACTGTTTACATGTTTTTGGTCTGTGTTTACTACAATAAATCTTGTATGTATGTAATTGTTAGGAATGTGGATATTCGGATTAAAGGCGGAAGTGGATTTTAAATTGTCTATCACAAAAATTCTTTATACATTAAAGTAATTAAACAACTTACTAAAATACTTCACCAAAACTCTACTTAGTCATTCAAAAGTATCCTACAAGAAAATAAATGTAAATAATTCTTTCAAAAGGAAGAGAATTTTGAGAAAAATTATGCTTGATGTGAAGTTTGAACTTCGGTTAAATTTGTGGAATGCAATAATTCTACCTGAAGCTTACATTTTATTTTAAAAGTTCTTTGTTTTATTTGTAAAAATTTCACCCCTTCCAATTGGGAATATTCATGCACATGCAAAGAGCGAATTTAGGAAGGCCAAAGAAGAGTCACATGACACTATTTCTTTAGAAAAATTTACTAAATATGTACATATAGTGAGAAGTAAAAACATATATAAGAGATATATTATGTAAAATGACACTTTTTAAACTAAAGTTGTGCATACCTAAATTGGTTTAGCGCAGAAATTTTACATGTTAAATTGTGTTTAAACCTACGTAGCCTCATTTTGATACATCTAAGAAAAATGAAATTCAAAGAATAAAAGTTGTTTTCATTGTATAAAAAAAAATATTATTTTTACTGATGTTATTTTGATTCACTTCAAACAAAGAGAAAATCCATCAAGAAGAAGTTATAAAATGTAATTTAATTTTGTTAAGAAGTGTAGTACTTTACGTGAATTATGTTTTTTTTTTATATTTTATTGCTTTTTAATATCATGTTACATTATTCATTTATAGTTTCTTATCTTAAAAGGTCGCACTATTGACGAAATATGTTGTGTAGGCCAATATACACACATATCCTTGATCAATAACAATGTCAAAATCTCAAACCTCGAGTCATGATGACACTTACCATAACTCAACAGTAGGTAGCCAACTCATATCCTAGAATAACAAGTAATTAACATATTAGGTAGAAACAATAACCAACAAGACAGATAAAGAGCTATTCAAGGAAAACAGTGGTAAATGACAACATCAAAACAAATCCACAATAGATCCCGTTGACACCCAATTTATTTTTTCCCAACTAATTTCTTCCAAATTATTTTCTTTATGCGTCTACTGATTTTGAAAACTTAATAGTGTATCAGCTATTATAATCGTCTTTAACTTATTTTTTTTAAAAAAAGAAATGATCTACGTAGTTTACTATCTGTTATATTACTCTCATTGTTAAATTTATTGTTATTTTGCAGAAGATGTCATATTGTTAGTTTGTTAAATCTATTCATCTATGTTCGCAGTCTTCTTTTGTAAAAAATAATTCACCAATTGTAACGACCTTAAGTACCCCCTAGGCGTTACCGGCGTGTTCGTCCTCGAAGAGGACTTAGACTAGCCCTTAGCATATGTCATGACATATCATAGGTAGAGAAAAGTGTGGAAAACTAAAACTTTTACATAGTGAAGTATACTTAGACTTCTCGTTTATCATTTATGGAGTTTACATGGACTCCTCGCTTATAAAATTTACATAGACTTCTCATTTAGCATATTAACATCAACATAGTCTAATACTTGTCTCACATATAACCATCTAAATAGAATTACAACATTTGGGCATAGCCCTTAAAAGTACAATATGCCACATATAGGCTTACAACAAAGTCTCAACATAAGAAATGAATAAGTGTCTTTAGACATAGACAAAACTACTAAAATCTAGATATGTGACACCATCCTCGAAACTTTGAGGACTCACCAACAACTTGGGAAAAGATCCAAGTCTTCCTTTCAAATGGCCACAAACTCCTCAACGGCCCGAACCTTAAATATTTGGGAAAAAGAGAGAAATATGGGTTAGTACATCACACGTACTAAGTATGACTTCTATGTACAAAAATCATCAATGCATGAGAAAAAGGACATTTTAGTCAAATCATGTTTTCTAACAATTTAACTCAATGTGCACATATAGCAAGCATAGTAAGTCAATTAAACATGATATCAACCCAACATGTAGATAACCTAAGTAATACTTGTGCAATTCTAAGGATAGAATTCCATAACCCTATCCCAAGCTAAGTACCACATTAGATCACCCACTTCATACATACTACATAACTTCATATATCATCATGGCATGCTTTATGCATAAAGACCACACATATAAATTGACATGCATTCTATATAATCAACTTAAATCATAAAGAACACTACTAGAACCATCCTTCAAGAACCCACAAGTGCAATGTGTAAGAGAAGTCTCATACCCTCCCTCACACTATGTAGAAACATAAGGAAAAGCCCTTATATGAGTTCATACACTTACTTGTTCATTTACTTTTACATTAGGGAAATAAGTGCAATAACCGACATTATACCATGTGAGTTACATGGAATCCGGTGTTCTACTCCACACCTAAACGAGAGGGTTAAAACTTGCCTAAGGTGTAACCATTCGTACATAGCTATCTAGGTGGATCCACTAAGTTATAGTCCTATGTAGGCACATAAATAAGGGTCAAGGAGATTGTTGCTAGGAAGCCTAACTTACTAAGGTGGTGGGTCGCATCTCATGAGACAACACATAACATGGGAATTCGTACTCACTAAACGTGAGAAAACCCATGTGGGAGGCCGAACTTACGAAACATGAGACCTCCAACTCATTTTACATGCCCTTTCGGTGCTAAACATCTATTCCTTTCTTGTAACCAATACAAGAAAGGAATAGATGTCCACTTAGCACTTTAGAAACTAATACACATGTCCACTTAGCACTTTATTATAATGATGAAAACATTATCAATCATATAATAATCATATTATAAGATGCATACATATTTCATGGCTATCTTAGATGTCTAGGGTTAAGGATGAGGAACACTTATAATCATCATCACAACCACACAAAACAGACATAGAAGAAGTGGCTTACCCAGATTTTTGTCCTGGGGGTTCGAAAAATAAATATATAAATGTGTATATAAGCCAATACAAAATTAAAGGAAGTAGTAGTATATAATTTTAGTGGCGGACCCTTGAATTTTTTTGGGTTTAAACCCACACTTTTAGCATGTTTTATAAATAAAAAATGAAAAAAGTGAAAATCGGAACTGAAATTAAAAAAGAGAAGAGAAAACTGAAAATAAGAAAAAGAAAATGCTAACGCGGGGATTCAGTCCCTCGACATGAAGGGTAATTTCTAAGGGAAATGCCGTTGGGATATCTGCTCTACTTTGTCATTTAGGGGGTTCAAAATGCATGTATCCACATAAATAGAGAAAATTACCTTACATATATTGTGTAATTTTTTGCAGAGGGATTTCGGATGAACCCTCTGGAAGCAACATGGGTCCGCCCCTGCATAGAAGTATTACTATCTAAGCAACATCATCGTTCATAATTGAATGCAAGAAGATTCAATCAACATATCCCTTGCCCTTTCATGATCTTCATACTTCCATTACCAATAATACACAATTCAATACATAAACAAAGTAAATTCAAGAAGTAATACATAGCAATTAGTATTCTACATAATCTATAACTCATCATCTTCCACAATTACGTAAAACTTGCAACATAAAATGAGTTTAGAGAAGAACAAGGGTCTGAGAGGGAATCTCAAGTAATCATCAACAATTAGACATAATTCCATATTTAATCAACAATAACAGATCATAATTCATCATAATTGAACAACAATTTCGTTTTGATAAGAGGGCTCATGTAAACCCTAGTCTTGGGGGATTTAGAAATTCATCTTTTGGAGGGACCTATTGGGGAAAGGAATCCCAAGAGTGAAAGAAACCATAAATTAGGGATGATTTGCCACTATTTGAGTTGTATTACTTGGTGAATTTGTCTCCTTCTTGAAGCTCTAGTATTCTTTCAATAGAGGTTTGAGTTGGGGAGAGTGAAAGTTGAGAGTAGTTGGAGCTAAGTGGGTTTGGAGAAATAATAGGGTGTTAGGTTAGTCAATGAGTCGTAACCCTTTTTATAGTCCTTAATTAACTTAATTAACCACCACTTAAACCCTAATTAATTACCTAACTAATTGACCAACTATCCCAAATTAATGAAAAACTTGGCAGTGAAGTGGGATTCCAAACGATAGAACCCCATTTACGGTCCGTAGACCAAACAACGAAACCGTACTGGTGCTCCGCGGTTTTGGTAAGAGAGTGCATTTTGGAGCCTTTCCAATATTTGACTTAGTGTCAACCAACGGCCCCAAACTACGTAGCATCGTTCAAACGACGGCTCGTCGTTTCTGTTTGTGGTTGCACACTGTCAAATGGGACAATTTTGGGGTCAATGGATGGGTCCTCCTCAAGGACCTTTAGGGTGGTCCTTGGGGAGTCTTACCCCGATGTTTAAACCTAAAAACTATCTAACACATGTTTAGTACATTTTTACCAAATTTGAGTGAATTCCGACTCTTAAAACCCCTTGAAACATGCCAAGGCACACTAGCACAAATTTCACTACTCTCCGGATGTATAGGTCGTCCCTTGACTTTATGACTCTAACACATCCTAATTCGGTTTATTACTTTTATTTTAGGTCTAAAAAATCTTTATTAAACATATGAGGGTTGTAATCTATGTCATGGAATTAACTGGGTGTTACAATATCCGTTCCCGAATGACACCTTAAACCTTCTATTAATAAAAAGGAGAAGACTCAAGACTAGCATCCCAACAACAAGCAATATCATCATCATGAGTCACAGATCATAGGAGGAATTTCAACTCCTATCAACCCATAAACATAGCATCAACATATAGGAACTTAATCCACATTTCAAGAAACATAAAAGCTTATCATTTACGTCACATAAGGATGAACGACCTTCTCCATATTAGCATGAGCTCAATATGGAAACCTTCAAAGAGTTGACATGCAAATTCCTTATCAAGACAACTCTAAACATGTTCAATACAATTCTCATGAAAACAATATAGCACACTACATATTTAAGTGCAAGTTAACCATTGAGGCACACTTCATGAAAACCCTATTTAGGCATGAATTTCAACAAAAATATGCACATACTAGAGATACATGATAAGTCCAACATTTTCCGTAATATTCATTTAAGGGTACTACTAACCTCAACCTTGGCTAGGAGTAAGAGGAAAAAGATGAGGGTAGTGGGACTTCGTGTCGGCCTCCCATGTTGCTCTCTCAACTAGATGGTTCCTCCATAGAAATTTTACGGAGGCAACCTCTTTAATCCTCAATTTCTTAACTTTCCGATCCAAGATCTTAAACGAAACCTCTTCATAATAAAGGTTCTCATTAACCCCTAAACCTTCTAGAGGGAGAACCGACTCCGGATCACCTATACACTTCTTGATCATAGACACATGGATCACCGGATGAACCGAGGCCAATTTAATCGGAAACTTTAACTCATATTCCACTTCCCCAACTCTCTTTAATATTTTGTAAGGTCCCACATAACAGGGACTAAGTTTCCCTTCTTTCCAAACCTCATCACCCCTTTCATGGGTGAAATTTTCAAGTAGACCCAATCTCTGACTTCTAATTCAAGGTCTCACTTTCTATTGTCGACATAAGATTTTTGCCTACTATAAGACGTTTTCAACCTCTCTTTTATGAGTCAACTTTCTCGGTGGCCTCATATACTATTTCAGGACCAAGAAGAGCAAACTCACCCACTTCAAACAATCCAACCGGGGATAGACACCTCTACCATAAAGTTCTTCAAAAGGAGCCATAGCGATACTTGAATGGTAGTTATTGTTGTAGGTGAACTCTATCAAAGGTAGGTAATCATTCTAGTTCCCCTTGAAATCGAACACACAACATATCTTCTAGGGTTTGAATGGTGCGATCCGCTTGTCCATATGTTTGAGGGTGGAAAGCGGTGCTATGTTTTACTTGAGTATCAAGCCCATTTTGGGAAGATCTCAAAAAATTCAAAGTGAATTGAGCTCCTCTATCCGAAATGATCGACAAGGGGCCCCCATGCAACTTTATGATCTCCTTAACATACAATCTAGCATACTCCTCCGCCGAGTAAGAGACTTTTATAGGACGGAAGTGGGATAACTTAGTCAACCTATCCATTATAACCCAAGTGGATTAATGTAGTCTACACGTCCATGTTGATATCATCCCACTTCCAATTGGAGATATCAATTTCTTGTGGTAGACCTCCCAGTCCTTGATGCTCGGCTTTGACTTTTTGGCTATTTGATCACCTAGCCACAAAATTATCTATCTCTCTTTTCATTATATTCCATTCCACCAATAAATCTCACGCAAGTCATGATACATCTTGGTGACTCCCGGATGGATGAAATATCGGGATCCATGATTCTCTCCCTTAAACCATCCACATCCGGCAAGCATAACCTTCCTTGGTACCTAAGTACACCATCCTCCCCTTGGGAGAAAGATTCATTATACTTTCTAAGGACCGATTATTTCCACTCCATCAATAGAGGATCAAGATGTTGCTTAGACTTCACACACCCCACTAAAGAAGACTCGGGGTTATGACGGATCATATAACCACCCTTTGAAGATTCTTCTAGTAGGATACCCTACCGGGCCAATCTATGAAACTTCTTCACTAGCTCTTTTTTTTCATCAAACACATGAGTCACACTACCCATGGACACTCGACTCAACGCATCCACAACCACATTCGCTTTTCCGGGATGGTAAAAGAAAATCATGTTATAATCATTTAAAAGTTCTAACCATATTCTTTGGCATAGATTCACGTCTTTTTGAGTGAACACATATTGAAGACTCTTGTGATCGGTGAACATATCAATATGTACCCTATAGAGGTAGTATCTAAAAAATTTTGAGGAAAATACTACGGCCGCAAGCTCAAGGTCATGAGTTGGATAATTCTTCTCATGTGGCTTGAGTTGCCTAGAGGCATACGCTATCACTTTGACATGTTTCATGAGCAAACATCCTAGACCCACTCGGAAGGCATCACAATAAACCAGAAATCCTTTGGTTGCCTCCGATAAGGTCAATACCGGAGTGTAGATGAGTCTATCTTCCAATAATTAAAAGCTTTGTTCACACGGTTCCGACTTTTCGAACATGGAATTCTTTTGGGTCAAGCCGTTAATGGAGATGGGATAGACAAAAATCACTCAAAAAATCACCTATAGTAACCGTCCAACCATAGAAAACTTTGGATGTCAGTAGGATTCAAAGGTCGAGGCAAAATTTTAACCACTTCCGTCTTCCTCGGATCAACCTCTACCTCTTCACTAGAGACAATGTGACCAATAAACACAACAAATCTCAACCAAAATTCACATTTACTAAACTTAGCAAAAGTTGTTTATCCTTAAGAACTTGCAAAACTATCCTCAAATGGCTCATATGATCATTCTCACTCCTAGATTATATTAAAATGTCATCAATGAAGACAATCACAAACAAATCAATATAATTTCTAAAAACTCGATTCATAAGGTCCATGAAAGCCACCGGGTCATTGGTTATACCAAAGGACATAACTAGGAATTCAAAGTGACCATATCTTATTCGGAATGCCGTTTTTGGAATTTCAACCTCCCTCACTGTAAGTTGGTGATAACCTGACCTCAAGTCAATCTTTGAAAATTAACTCTTGGAGTTTATCAAACAAATCATGAATCCTAGGGAGTGGGTACTTATTTTTTATGGTGACCTTGTTTAATTTATAATAGTTGGTACACATTTCAAAGACCCTAAGTGAGAACATCCCTTTCACTTTAGAAACCAATACACAAGTGAGTAAATCTTCCACTTAGCACTTTATTGTAATCATGAAATCATTATCAATCATATAATAATCATATAATAACATGCATACATATTTCATGGCTATCTTAGATGTCTATGGTTAGGGAGGAGGCACACTTATTATCATCATCACAACCACACACAATAGACATAGAAGTATTACTATCTAAGTAACATCATCTTTCATAATTGAATTCAAGAAGATTCAATCAACATACCTCTTTGACCTTTAATGGCCTTCATACTTCCACTACAAAGAATACACAATTCAATACATAAACAAGGTAAATTCAAGAAGTAATACATAACAATTAGCATTCTACATAATCTATAACTCATCATCTTCCAGAATTACATAAAACATTCAAGATATAATAAGTTAAGAGAAGAACAAGGGTCTAAGGGGGAATCTCAAGAAATTATCAATAATTAGCCATAATTCCATAGTTAATCAACAACAAAAGATCATAATTCATCATAATTAAACAACAATTTTGTTTTGAAAGGAGGATTCATGTATAGATTGAGACCCTAGTCATGGGGAATTTAGAAATTTATCTTTTGAAGGGACATCTTGGGGAATGGAATCCCAAAAGTGAAAGCAATCATATCTCAGGGATGATTTTCCATGGATTTGAGTTGGATTCCTTGGTGAATTTGTCTCCTTCTAGAAGCTATAGTGTTCCTTCAATGGAGGTTTGAGTTGGGGAGAGAGAAAGTGGAGAAAAGTTGGAGATAAGTGGGTTTGGGGAAATAATGGGGTGTTAGGTTTGTTAATGAGTTGGAACCCTTTTTATAGTCCCTAATTAACTTAATGAACCACCCTTTAACCCCTATTAATTACCTAACTAATTAACCAACTATCCCAAATTAATGAAAAACTTGGCAGTGAAGTGGGGTTCCAAACGACGGAACCCCGTCTATGGTCAGTAGACCAAACCACGGCACTGTACTGGTGCTCCGAGGTTTTGATGAGAGAGTGCATTTTGTATCCTTTTGATATTTTACTAAGTGTAAATCAACGTCCCTAAATGACAGAGAATCATTAAAACGATGGCTCGTCATTTGTGTGTGTGGTTGCACACTGTCAAATGGGGGTCAATGGATGGGTCCTCCTCAAGGACCCTTAGGGGGTTACTTGGGGAGTCGTTCCTAGATGTTTTGACCCTAAAACAATATAACACATGTTTAATACCTTTTTACAAAATTTGATTGACTTTCGACTCTTAAAACCTCTTGAAACATGCTAAGGCACACTAGCAAAAATTTCACTAGTCCCCGGATGTCTTGGTCGTTCCTTGACGTTATGACTCTAACACATCGTAATTTTGTTTAGTACTTTTTATTAGTTAAAATAACATTATTCAATATATGATGCTGTAATCTAGGTCATGGAATTTTCGGGGTATTACACATGTCCTTTATTTATACTAAAATAGATACACTTTGAATAGTTATAAACTTTGACTTCTTAATTTTAATCAAAGATGTCATTCCTTATTTTCAATGTTGATATGGAATGTTCCTTACAAGTAGTAAATTTCTAACTAAATTGCTTGGGACAATTTATACTTGTAGGTAACTTCGAAGTAGTAAATTTAATTAATCATAGAGTATGTTGTTTAGATAAATACTTGAATTAGTAGTCTAAATTTAATTTCCCAAACATTGGCTTAACCTTGAGAATATTTTTTTTTTTTTTAAAAAAAAAGGAGACTTATTTTTTAGTTATCATAATTAGGCAAATCATTTTTATTATGAGCTAATCATGGAGGCACTTTGCTAAAGTAATTTATCATCTTAAAAATCTTATTTTAGTTACGACGTGCGAACAATTTCCCTTTTTCTAACTTGGTTTTTTTAGTTATTTGGATATTATTTATTTATATATGTAAAGCCTAGATGTGTGTTACATTAGGGATATTAGAGTTCCCAAACTTAGCTAGGTTACTACAAATTGCTATCACTAGTGTAGTAGTGTGTCCTACTAGGTCCTCCGCTAATTGGTGTGCCACCATAGTAGGAGGGGTTACAAAAACTATAAAGCAATCATTATTACTACTAGATCTTGCTTGACTTGACAAAATGTGGGCTACTTTATTGCCTTCTCTAAAATTATGTTGGTGCACCAGGTTCTGCGTTTTTCTTAGCGAGTATCTGTAATTAGAGATTAAGGAGGTAAACATTGAAGCTTGAGAACCTGTGAGAAGGTTGATTACCTCTATTGAGTCAATAACAATAAGGAGTGGAAGAAAACTATGTTGTAAAGCAATTTCAGCACCATTAATAAAGGATATGATTTCCATAAAAGTAGAGTTTAAACATCAAAGTCTTTGGTTATATCCCAATTTGTAGTTACCAGAATTGTCCCAGATGAATCCTCTGATGCCGCTGACTCTCATAGTAGTGGAAACGGAGCAATCAATATTAAGTTTATAGTAAGGGGGGAGGAGGAGGTTACCGATTTATTTGAATGGATATCCTATCCGAGGGGCAAGTAGGGAAGGACTTAGTAGTATACTTATACTCGATGGCGTGAGTAAAAACTTGGGGGGTCAAGATTCGACTACACATGTTGTGGAAGACATTGTTGTTCCCGTTGATCCAAATATGCCAAATTGCGAATAGGTACAGCGCGTTCCAATTAATGAGATGATTTGTAGAGGGGATAAAGATTTTTTAGATCAAGAATCCAATCGTAATGTTAACCACTATGTTTATAATAGTGTGACTGAGCCCCAATTCTATCTAGAAAGCTCGGTCAATAAGACACTCTAAAAAGATATTTTTAGTAGATTATATACATGTGTTGCAGATATTACTCTAATTTGAGGTAACCACTTTGAGTTTATGGAGATAAACACTTGAGGGAATCCTATTATGGTAGAAAAGCCATAAGAAGAATTTATTTTAGGGAGGGTTTCTAGACACAAAATCCAACGAAAATCTATGTGGTGCTGCTAGTTTGGGATGGGGATCATGACCTTGTAAATAGAGTTTATGGTGAATTTACCATTATCATTAAGGGACCATCAAGGTGTATCCCCTTTGAGATTATTAATGATAGGGGTTGAATGAATTTTATCTAGGATAGATCTAGGGAAGTTAAAAGAACACAAATCAAAGTTCCACTGGTTATTAACCCTTAACTCAACGACTTTTTTGTTCAAGTTGGAGATGTTAATAGGACCCTCAACAAGCTATCTAAGGTTAGTGGTGGGAATCCAGTTATATGATCAAATGTTGGCTCGAACATTTGTCACAATAAGTCATCTATTGCCTTAACAACAATATTTTCACGCTGACATGACATTTTTCCAGATAAAGGACATGTTCTTCCTATTGCGCCTATAGTTGTTACAATAATACAAACAGTTTTCCCAGGGTGACTTAGGATCACTAAAAATTCTCCAGGCTAGACTGGTCAACATGGCTTTATTCTTTGTGTTAACATCACAAATTCCTAACCCTCCGAGAGGCTTGGAAGAGGTGTTGGTGTCCCATTTAAGATAATGAATTTTCTTCCTACTAAAGGAGCTACGCCAAATAAAATCTCGTTGAATTTTGTAGATACTTGGAAGGGTCTTTTTGGGAAGTAAAGGTAGGGTAATTCGGTATAGAGTTAAGGGTGGAATATTCTACGGCGATTCTGCCCGCCATGGAGAGCAAATTAATCTTCCAGTCCCCTACTTTTTGTTTCATCCTATCTAGAATGAAAAGGAAGTCTCGAGGCCTAGGACAGTTGTAAAGAATAGGAAAACTAGATACTTGACGAAATTCCTAGTATGATCAATTCCAAAGGTAGTAGATAGCTGGGAGATTATGATAGTACTACACTTAGATGAAGGGTTGATCTTGGATTTTGTTTTACTAACACTTTGTCCAGAAACATGGCAGAAGATCTCAATACTTTGGGCCCGTAAAATTGATGGAGTTATCATTTTCTTTAGCCATAAGGGTAAGATTATCAGCATAGAATAGATGGAACCAAAAAAGGCCACGAGTAGAAAGATTTATAGGAGTCCATAGACCTATATCAACCTGGTAATTAATGTAATTGGAAAGAGGGTCCTCCTGCCGGATTCCTCAGGTGGGGTTAAAAAAACTATTTTTTAGACGAGGTAGTAACATAAGGCATGATGAGTTTAGAGATGTTGTGGGACATTTAAGGTAAACCAGAGCACTATAGAAAAATGACCACTCAAGCTTATCATATGCTTTCTCTAGGTCAAGTTTGAGCATAAAATTGCCTACTAATGAGTGCTTAAAGTTGTTGATAATTTCTTGGATCACAATGGCATTATCCACAGGTCTTCTACCCTTAAGAAAAATGGATTGAAAGGAGCAAATAATTTTTTGAAGAAAGGGTTTCATTGTAAAATTTTACAATCTTCGAAATAATTTTCTAAACAGAGCCCTATGGGTCGGCAGTTTCTAACGATGTTGGCATTTTGTATCTTTGGAATTAGACAAAGATAAGTCTCATTGATAATAAGAGGGACTTTCGAATTTTTGAAAACCTCATGATTCCGATCTCTGATGGTCGGACCAATAATATGCTAGTATTGTTGACAAAAGAAAGGGTGTAACCCGTCTGGGACAGAAGCTTTAAAAGGTTGGAAAAAGTTAATCGCCTGAGTCATTTCCAAATCCCTTAAAGGGAGATCAAGTCCGGTAATGTCAATTTTGTGAAATAATTTAGTAATGTTTGCAGTGGTGCTGAAAGAGGACAAGTTGTGATAGGTGGTAAATATTTGAAAAGGTAATCAACAGTATGCCGAAGTAGACAATCATGATTGGTAATCCAATTGCCTTGGTCATCCACAAAATTAGGGAATTTTATTGCGTCGGTGTCTATTAAAAACAGAGAGATAAAAAGACCTAGTATTTCTATCACCATCATTAAGCTAGTTAATGTGAGATCTCATTTTCCATTGCTCTTCCCCAATTTTCAGAATTGTTTATTCAATTCTAAGCACATGATCTAGATTCAAAAGAAAGGAACTAGAAGGGAAATTTCTGGATTATTAATTCCAGCTAGTTGGGCTAGTAGTTGGGCCTTTTTTTAAAATAAAAACCCCCAAACTATTTTCCACTCCAGTCTTATATAATCTCTTGAAACTACAGGTTTGCATGGATATTCTTTTGGTTACTCCAACACTTCTGGACAAGGACTTGGAACTCTTGGTGGCCACACTAATAGGTTTCTAGACGGAAGAGTTTTCTCCTAGAACAAACACGGTTAGAGTTAAGAGTGAGTAAAATAGGGAGTGCTCAGAGAGAGTTCGAGGAAGATAGGTCACATCAACATTTTCATATGAAAGAAGCCATTCTTTATTAGCAAGGTAACAATCAAGTCTTTGAAGAATTAGGCCATTTCTATGTCGATGATTTGACCAAGTGTAACGAGACCTTTTAAAACCTAGGTCCAACAGTGAGTAGTAATTGCAATCAACAAACTTATTAGCCCTACTAATATTTTATGGTCACCCTTCCCTCCCTCTATTTATCGTCTTGATAGGTGAGCTCATTAAAATTTCCTCCTAAAAGCCATGGACTCATATAAGAATCACTAATTTCTTTTAGATTGTTCCATATCATATTACGAGTAACAATGTAAGTACAGGCATAAACAACACTTAACATCCATGATTTTTTATTAGGGTTTACCTGGACCATTGCATACAATTCCTGATTGGAATTTCTCACTTGGCTAATAATGACCAAATTATTGTGCCAGAGAAGCACACTTCCTCAAGAATGTCCCATAGCAGTGACCTGTAACATTCAACTGAACTGCAAATCATCCTTCAGGGTTAAATGTTCCTATAGTCTAGTTTCAATTAGAGATAAAATGCAAGGATTATGACTCCTAATAACATCTTTAATATTTCTTATGGAAATATCATTATGAGCACCACAAATATTCTAGATATTTATAGGATGGCTTGATTCATAATATTAAAGTTTGTTATGGTCACTCATTCCTCTATTTGAGTCCTCAGGGTTGGACTTAGGAAAATCGCTATTTTCGCTTCTTGGGTCATGAATGGCGGACAAAAGTCGATTGAGAATTTTTTAAGATTTTATTGACAGTTAAAAATGTACTTCTTGTCTTCAATCTCCGGGAAGAGCATAAGGGATACACCTCTAAGACTTGCTATTTCTTTAAACAAGGGAGGTTGGGCCTCCTCCATAGTGACCTCTATCACATCTTCTACTCGGGGAGTAACTGGGGGAATTGGAGTTTGGCTTGGTTGAGGTATCCATGGATTGAACAATGAATTCTCCAGAGTTAGTTCCACTGGGGAGAAAAGTAAAAGGTCCTCCCTCACCGTTGTTATTAGTGGATTGAAGTAGATGGGTAGGTTCCACATATATTGCATGTGGTGAAAGAGGGTTGGGGCTATTGAGGGAGCTAGAGGGTTCAACACATTGTTCAACTGAACCCGATTTATGTAATTTTCCATTGCTAGAGCATGCCCTCCAATATTATCTGTGCTATAAAATTTAGATTTTGAAGTATGATCAATATTTCTTGTCCCTCAAAATCGAGGTAAAGAAGATGGCTTGTCCGTGGAGGCTTTGTTTGATCCATGACTGAGGAGGTTGGGATAGGGGGAGGGTTGATGTGGTGTAGATTATTGGATGGGCATCCTAGTTGATGGTAACGGTGTGTTGTCCACATCAGTTGTTCTTAGGGCCATTGGATTTAACCTGTGCCTCTTCGATATAAGAGGAATCCCGTGTTGTTGCGTTAAGACTGTAGGGAGTGAGAGTATCGAATAGAGTCGAAGGGCTTGGTTCATGTATTGTGGGTTGACATAGTTGATTGAAGATCTTTTGCTTCTGATTGAGTATGCATGGGATTGGTGGCATTTATTGATTGTTTAAAGTCTTCAGTCAAGGAGTAATCCATCTCAAGCAAGTGAATCTCATCATCCACTTATCCAAAGTTTGTGCCAAGTATGAAGGGGACCTAATTAATTTGTCATTTTGTAGAGTATGCCAAGTGTCAACCATAGTAAAATTTGAGTTACAACTATGTAAATTGGCTCAGGTAAAACATGTGTCTACAGAGGGAGTAGGTGTTTCATTCTGAGAGTCTTTAGCGGTGGGTTCATCTAACATAATCGTGTAGGGCGTCAAAGGCTGATTGTTTGCCACTGGTTGTTCACGTGTTGCAAGATTACTCGCCGAGTCCATCACCGAGGTGGAGATTTGGCAAAGAGGAAGTATGGTCGCGCGAAATTCCCTCACCACAATTTTTCATTTAATCGATGTCATTAGAAGCTAAAATCTCAAATTTAGTACTATTAAGGTGACTAGTAGAGGGAATGGTTTGGGAAGAGGAATAGTTATTGTTGGTCTTACCAATTGGTGGGTTACTTTTTCTAGTCTCAATAGTGTTATTATCGATGCTACTATAATTAGCTGAAGAGGGGGAAAACTTACCTGTTGGGCTCCTCAAAGCGTTATTTGCAGTTTCCATAGACGAGCATGACAACTTACTTTTATCTTGATTGGCTCTGGCATGGTAATTTTTTGGGGAAATTTATTGTGTGTCATTCCTCTATAGTTGGATGTAGTTCAAGTGGCTCTATTGGCGAAGGTTGTTTTGGGAGTGTACAATTACATTGTGTCCTCAAGTGGACAATTCTACCGCAAGTCTGGCATAGTTGTCCAACTCATTCATACTATATTTCTTGAGTATGATTATCAATTTTGAATTTGAGTATTTCAATGGCTTATCCATTGGCACATACATACACAACCTTGCATATCTTCCTCGAATTGTTGCACTTGTACAAACGTCAATTTTCAGCAATTTTCCTATGACATTACCTATCTTTTTAGTATAATACCGTCATTGAACTCAGTGGAATGATGGGGTAGTTTGATCCAAACGGCTGTTTTTGTGGAAGTTGGTCTATTAGATATGAAATTTGGGACCCATTTATGAATTAAAAGGAAGTGGTTGTTAATAAACAAAAGCCCTGCTTCTAGAATACTGTTAAGTTGTTCTTTACTGGTAAGTTGGAAATAAAGAAATCAGGGCCTAAGTCTATTAAAGGGAAATCCGAGGTTATCCTCCAGATTTTTTGGGCTTTGATTTTAAAATTTGGTGTAAAATTCGCATAACAATGAGTTTAACTATAACAGATTATTTCCATGGGAAATATATCCATGTTTTGTCTTCATCTGTGAGGAGAATTTGGTCCAACAGTGTTGTGATTTCCTGTTCCTTCCCCACCATTGCGGTGTGTTAAGTTTTCTCGTCATGTCGTAGTCCACTAAGTTTTTGATTATGGTCTCTTTTGACAGAAGAGAGTCTTTATATGTAGTACGCTCTTTAGGGCAAGATCTACGGGCAAGATCTAGAGGTTTTGGAGGGATTTCATGATTGCAGAGGTCCATATTTGGGTTTTGGAACTCTATGTTCGTATGTTCTCTAGCTTGAAAAGGAAGATATATGTTTATAGAGAAAGCATAGAAATCATAAGATTGATTTGATTTTAGTTTGATACTAAGAAAAGTGGTTTAACTTATGACTTTACTTTTTCAAACTTATTACAAACCATTTCTTACATCTCTTAAAATACTTATAACACATTTTCCATTAATATTTATGTTTATGTCATAGAGAGATGGTCTAATGAGCCTCTATACTTGTATGACTTTGAATAATGAATCCTTCTACTTGACTCTCTGCAAAATAAATATTTATACTCAGTAAAACATAATATATCAAACCTTTCTAACCAACACATTAAAGGGCAAGTGAAGGTCATACTAAATTATGAAATGGTAACATTATAAATAATTGATTTTAAAAAGAAATGTAAAATTTCTTCCAAATAAAATCAGAAAAAAGGGTCTTCTTCTCTCCAACCCAAGTTTTTTTAGACATCACCTCTTTTTCAATCAACTCCTCACCTGAGTCAACCTCATCCACGCCGCAATCTACTTTTTCCTTTGTAATACCTTATTGTCTTCGTCTTCAGCAGATTTATCCATCTCTTCTTGTGTGTGCTTCCAATGTTGACACACTAAAATTTCGAGCGACCCATTTCCAATTTTTTCTCAGTCCCCTCTTTCTTCCTCACAAATCGGCATCAAACTTTACATTCAAATCAATCTCTGATTTTTCTAATTTGTTCTCTCCTCTATATATTGATAGTTATTCGAGCTACTATTACAACTGGTTTTTTGGGTTTCTTGGTCATTATGTTGTTGTTGATGTAGATTTTCAAGATTCAAGATTCTTTGAAGACGTTCATTCTCGATATTGAAAAAATGGAAGAAAAAACAAAAGAGAATGAAGGTGATGATAATATTGAATGTGAGGATGGTGGTGTGTGGTTGCGGTTTGGGGGAGGTGGAGGTAGAGGTAAGCTAGATGGGAGGTGAGAGAAATAGAATTTGTTTTTTGGAAAAATTAGTTTACCTTTTATATAGTATTTGAATAATAATTTTTAAAATAGTCAATAAAATAATTATGACTTGGTATTTATTTTTGTGACATGGATTTGTCATAGAAGGCAGAGTGAGCGACACACATGATAGGAGGGGTTTAAAAATCATCTTTTTATTGTCAATAAAAATAGTTTGGGGGAGGTGGAGGTGGAGGTAAGCTAGATGGGAGGTGAGAGAAATAGATTTTTTTTTTGGAAAAATTAGTTTACCTTTTATATAATATTTTGAATAATAATTTTTAAAATAGTCAATAAAAATAATTATGACCTGGTATTTATTTTTGTTACATGGATTTGTCATATAAGGCAGAGTGAGCGACACACATGATAGGAGGGGTTTAAAAATCATCTTTTTATTGAGTTTAAGGGTTTAATATGTAAATGATTAAGTAGAAATACAAACACATACAAGTACAAGGGTCCATTAGAGAATTTTACCTATTTTAAAATCAAGTCTTACCGAGTTTAATGTTTTAAAAGTTATGATAAGTATTATCTCAATTTTAAGGAGGCCTTCATATGTAAAGTTATCACGTATTAATATTTTATACATTAATGTTTTTTCATAAGGATTTTCAATCTAAATATATTAGATATAAACATTGTCTTAAGCATTTCCATAGTATATAACATAATTTTCTTTAATTAAACTAATTTGGTCGGTAAATTATTTTTTTAACAAATCTTAAAGAATAATTTACCCCTTCCCTTTAAGATAGCTGAAATCCTTTCCTAGAATCATATAAGATCCAACAAACCTTAATTTAGAGTTAACTTAGAATTATTTTAGCAAAATACGTGCCCTAATTCATCTTTAAAATAATTAGGTGGAAACTCTTCAAATTAGCATAAGAATCACCATACTTTGTACACTATTTGACCCTGAGTTAAAATGGAGTATAACGATTCAGTTCCACGATTTGGTGGACACAAGTACCGAGATAATAAAAAGAGCACAAGTCCCCAAAAGTGGACAAAAATTCATCTTTGTATCATATACAAAAGACGTGTCTAGTATAGGCTAAATTGGATGCTATAAGTTGACCCTTAGTCTCTGAAGAAGCCCGCAATTGACTCAAGCTCAATGTTGACAACCTGTGCTTGGATCTTCATATAAAAATAGATGAAGAGTGCAGTATGAGTACCAAAACAACAAGTACTAGTAGGCATCATTGTCTCACTAATCTAGAAAAATAAAGACAATAATGAAAAGCGAAAAAGCAAACCAAGTAGAGGTCATAGAACAAAACAGAAACAAAAACCTATCTGCAAAGCACACGAGTCTAGGGAAGGGAGATAAAATTAATAGGTAACTATAACCCAACTAGACTACCATAAGCTAGAAGCTACACTGATGCACAAATAAAAGTAAATAAACCAAATTCACCTACAGAAGTCTGATGAATAACAGAAGAACTAAGGAACTACTAGCTATGTTTAAGAGTATGAAAAACTTCCACAACCATCCACAGATTTGAACCACAGTAAAGGCACCTCATGCATCCAATAGATTCACCAAGCCAGGACTCAAACCTGACTAATAAAAGTGATGCTCGAACTTTCACCAAGGATAATAGAGAAGTGTCATGTCCTCGAATCATGACTTAAAGAGGTAAACCACAATCTAAATTACTGTCTAAAAGAAGATATGTTAGGGACTCGACACATTGCTAAAAAAATATATGTAAGGGATTTGAACTGTTGCTAAAACAGTATACACGTAGGCATCTAACCTAGGATGAACAACTCCAAATGCCTCTAAATATCCAGTTCTTAGTCATCCAAGATCACACCATAGAGCACAACAATCTTTAGAGCCACCAGGACCCACTCCATTTCCAAACCCAAGATTCGATTATACTAGCCTACGAGACACGAAATTTTTAAAGAACCCACCTTGGTTGAATCACAATGGAATTTATGGATGAACGATCATATGAGCTGAGTTTCCACCTATAATAGGATCATACTATCATACCCAAATATGCTAAATTAGTCTATAGGGAGCTAAGCCATCTGACATAACGTCAAATAAACTCTAGACCTAACGACTCCCAATGCAAGCAATCACTAGTCTCTGCCAAGGCTAAGAAAAATTAAAAGCTATCAATAACATCAACAACATTACGGAAATCACAAGGGAATATATAATCAACACAACAAAACTAGGGATGCTCAAGCTTGTGTGAATATGATTACAAAAGAATACAAAGCGTACCATTGGAGATTTCAAGCCTTGTTGAATAAGCTGGAACCTTGTTGAACCATTTGTTGTGCATTAGTTGGTGTATCCCATATTCATATTTGCGTTCACGCACCCTAGGTCGAGTTCATGATGACTAATGAAGCTACAGTCGTGAAGCCTTGGGGGATCGACCTTCCATAAAACTGGTCTTGCTCTCTCATTTGCCACCATAGTGTGATAACGCCTATGCCTCACTTTGGAAAATAGTATCTTGACTCGAGACCCTGTAGTGGTTGTGGATAACATTATGGAAAGTTACATATTGATTTTTGCCCGATTCTTTATCGAGGAGGTTCATGAAAGGGTATTTTGGTGGCTCCATGAAATGACCTTCCCATGTTTATTTTATAGGCTCTGTTAGGACACCAGAACATTCTATGCCCTTCCATGCCGATGGTAGATCAATAACTGATGTGGACCGGACTCGCGATGCAAAAATGACACAAATCTGTCTACAGAGAGACACACTCCACAACTAGATATGAGATTTGTAGATTTGTTTGTGAGACCAACTGCAAAGTAGAGTGTTGATGGATATGTTCCAGAAGGGGACCCCACTACTATTCTTGGAGTGGTCACTAGTATACCTCTCACTAGAACCCCGACTGACATACCATACTCATATGATGCTAGCTTTGTTATAATATTGAACAAGCTCTTATTAAGTATAATGCAGAGACGAACTCCACTAGAGTCTTGTTTAGCCTAGTTGATCCAAAAGATCAGGCCATGGGTCTGCACGGTGATTGCTCAGACCGTTGTGGAGACAAAGAAGTAAGTAACTATGAGGATTTAGACAATTGTGAATGAAGTGGCTCGTGTATACACGGGTGGATAGATGCTTTTGTGCAAAGGATGATGATGCATCTTCATACCACACAATTCCAAATGTTTAGGGTTTTTAAACTAACTTAGAGAAGCTTCGATTAAAGATCAGTTCCTTGGTCACTGTATCATCACCACTCATTTCCAGATTTACTATGCATATATTTGTTGACTTACCATATGCAATTATTAATCTATTTGAAGATAAGGACCATCTACGGTCAGTTAGAAAGTAGTCACATAATGATGATGACACTTTGAATAAGCCAGAGGATCATGCTAGAAAGAGAGAGTGGCGTGAGATTCAGGTGTCCAAACATGCCTACATAATATATGAGTAGATTTGGGTGGATAGAGAAAGGTAGAAGGCTAATGATATATGAGTTCAGGATTTACCACTGATGTTGTCCCATTGATTGATTCGAAGATCTGCTTGTAGCCTCGGGTTCCACGCCAATGGACCTATCCTTCACTAGTTAGGACTTTAGTTCTTCGTCAGCAAAAATGTGTTTTCACTCAATGTCTTATCTATTTAGTATAGTGTATTGGGGATATATTGTGTTTTCCTTGTGAGTGTATCTATGAAGTCTAAGTAGCCCAGACACTTGGATGTGTCCTTGGTGTTTTATTGCTTATATTATTTTCTCGAAGACCTTTTAAATTCATTTTGAATCGGCATACGTAGGATGTGTTGTAAAATATGAAATAATAATAGGAAAATAGGGAATGGTTGTTAATGTTTGACTTAGAAATAAGACCCCTCAAAAATTTTATTTGTTGTATTTGTTTCATTTATGTGTTGACTATGTGGTATCTTCGTATTACATGACATAGACCAATATGATAAGCATGACTTAAGATAAAGCATTAAACATACATTTCAATTATTGATAGTGTGACATTGTGTCGTGTGTGAGACTATTACTTCAGTCTTTCTATGTATACTAATTCAGAACTTACCCCGTTAGTCTTGCTTTGATAATTGAATTGTTAATTAGGAAAGGATTATAGGACGTTATTGAAAATATTCCTCTTATCCTAAAAGCAACCGACCAAATGAAACTTGTATCCCTAGATACAAATGTTTAAGCCTTAAACCCATATTTTATTACCCAATTCATCTTCCCCGTCGTTGACTGTTGAACTTTGTTTTGGCCGTGGTCCCTCCTTTGACATTGTGCACCACAACTTAGGTAAAATTTCTGAGTTGAGTGTGGCTATAATAGAGGAAAATAAGAAAAAAAGAGTATGAAAAGAATAGTGTAATTAGAAAAAAAGGAAATAATTTGGTGTGGCCGCGGAAAAGATAGAAAAAACAGGAACAAGAAAAAGATGAATAAAATGATGAACAAAGGAAAAAGAATATAGAGTAAAATAAGAGCAAAAGCCACATCCTAACGTTGATGAAAAATTAAGGGGGGGGAGACAATGAGGGATGAAATGAGTATTTGCTGTTAAATTGGAGTTAAGCAAAGGCAGTTTTAAGGAGGGCAATAGTCAACATACTACTCCAGTTAGCTCTTCTCTTACAGAGCCTTGTCTGTTCGATTGCTTTCCTAGTCTTCTCCTTGTTCCTTAGTGTAGTCTCGGTCCATAGTTTAAGACTCCGTTCCTTATAGCCTAGTCTATACTATAAATATAGTATACTTGTCTTGAAGCCTAAGTTACAAGCTAAAAGTCTTATAGTGATCTTAATTCAACCATTCAGAGTCTAAGAATTGAAAATAAGGGCAAGCCTATGGCATTATGTGTAACATGGTTCAAATTTCTTTTGTGAAAGTGAGTGTATACCTAGTCCCCGTTCTTGAGAATGTTTTCATATGCATGTGAAAAAATTGACTTCTTTGTTATAAGGTCACAACAACCACTATGAAAAATTTGTTGATTTGGTGATTGTTGTCTTTGTATGTAATCTTTGTCTATTGCTATAGTGGTGTCATGTATTGATCCGCATGTTTTAGCTTGATAAGAAACTATTGATGCACTGGTTTTAGAATGAGAACCTATGGTGTTATGATTGTAAAGGACCGTGTGATTGTCGTAGGTTCTTGATCTTCTTTTGCCAAGTGTCATTATGTGAAAGTTATGTCTCTTGAGGACAAACAACGACTTTAAGTTAAGGGTGTTAATGTACCACTGATTTATGGTACTTGATTCTTTTACACTTAGGATTTTTTGCAAGTCTATTAAGCGTTTTTAGTGGAGTTGATTGTGTTTTGTCTTTTTGTTCTAGGGAAATAGGTTTTTGGCAGCTAAATTTGCTTATACAGTGTTGACAGGAGTATTTTGACCTTATGTGACCCATACTACGAGTCGTGGTACTACTCATGAACCATAGATGTACTCGTACGTAAATGATCTGAAAAGTTAAAGACAAGTTTGATGTCTATAAACTACCGGTATGAGTAGTACTTTGGTTGACGATTTGTATAACTATGGTCATAGATGAAAAGATTTGAAGAAGAGGAACTCCCATACCATGAAAGAAAATTACGAGCCGTAGAAGGTTCTACGAGCCATACATGGGGGTTCGTAGATGATATTTAGAAAGTTGAAAATAATGGACTCAAACCATAATTGGATAGGACGGGTCGTACACTGGTCTACGGATAATAACTTAAACTCCTAAAAAGTTCTTGGATATTAATTAAATGTTGCCTTATATGAGAGGACTCCACGAGCCTTACAATAGACTACGGTCCATATAATTGAGTTGTAGATGCTGTGGAGTCGAATTTTTTGTAGTTTTGTTTGGCTTAGGTTTTGATGTCTATAAATACTTTTCTTAGGTTTTATTTATTGCATTGTCATTTTGGAGTTTGAGGATTAGTAGTGAACCACTTTTGCTATAATTCTTGAATTTATTTTAATTATACTTTTGATCGACGATTCGTGTTTTGAAATTCAGTTCAAGATTTTGGATTTTCAATACTCATCTTGTAACTTCATGATTTCTTGTAACCAAATTATTGTAAGTTGTGAAAAAAACTATTAGTGGCAAGGAACCGTGAAGAATTAATGAAAGTAGACCTAATAACTGGTAATTCTTGAGAAGTACTTAAGGATGTATTATTTTTTCCCTTCGCTTTGATTTCTTTTTAACGGAGGCCTACATTAGAACTCGCTTTATTCTTACTTGCTAGACCAAGGGGGTAAAGAATGGTAAATGTGATTATATAATGAAGAGTTGTGTCAATCAACCCTCATCAAATAGATTAAACGGACCTAAGGATAACTAATTCAGAATCAACGGTAAGGGTTAGTAAAGCATATACCCATAGACAGACCAACTTGCATGGAGAAATTCACTTATATAGGTGACCATTCACTTAGGTGATAAATAACTTACCGATCTTGAATGCTAGACACTACACACTAGACATGAATACTACTATAAGGCTCTTTTGAGTTAAGGATTCGTGGATAAAACTAACACCCTAGTTTCGTATTTTATTGAGTTGAAACACAACATTAAGCTACTTTTCTAATTGTTACATGACTGCATTCCAATCAATTATTTTTACATAACCACCCTGTACAAAAATAAAACGACTAAGAGAATAATAATTATAATGATTAAACTAAGTTTGAACCTCATTCCTCGTTGGATCGATCATAACCTCTGTGTTGGGTTCTTTATTTGGACAACGCCCACTTTATACTTCTTTTGGAGGTTTAATTTGTGATATCAACCAGGTGTGATAGCATCTGTCTAATCCCACCAAGATAATACAACTTAAATGAGCCTTGACAAGGGTAAATGTGTAAGTAATAAAAAAAAAGTAAAGAACTAATCATAATATAAGTATATTACGGAAGCCATACTATAACATAATTTTCCCTAAAAACTAGTGTCATGTGTACAAGTGACTAATTAATACAACTGATTTATACAAAATATAAGTTTGAATGTCTCCACATCTATAATAGATTAAAGACATAATAAAAGAGTAAGTGACATATGCCGGGATGACTAGAAGATACCCTAAGAACTCTGTAACAAGTCACGAACCATGATGTAAGGCTGATCAAAATGATTCCGGATCATAACCTAAAAAAGTATAGAAATAAAGGGAAAGAGTATCAAAACAACAACGGTACCCAACAACCACCCCTAGTTTACTGTAACACCCCGGAAACTTGTAGGTTAAACTAGAGCCTTACGTAAGAGTCTTAGAGTTTGATTTAAGGTTTAAGTTGAAAAATCAGCTTTTTGTTCTTCGGTTGAGGGGTTTAGGGGTAAAAAGTCAATGTACTACTCCCCTAGGACCAATCAAGTGGTCCTTAAGGAGGACGCGAAAGCCTAACCCCCAAGGCCCAAAGAAAACCAAAACTTTCCCCAAAAGTTGGGACCTAGATATGACCTATGCCCCATAGATCCATCCACGCCCCTTTGATGGAATCCATAGGTCAAGGGACCACATTAACAGACTCAGATACAAACCACGATAGGAGAGGACGGTCCACACATGGTCCATGGGTGGGTATCCGTGGATGGCACCTGTTTTGTTGTCTTGGTTCGACCAAGTAGGGGGTGGTAAATTTCTTTTTAATTAGTTTTCATTAGAGTTTGGTTATTATGGGGTCATTTCGCCAATATAAAGTATTTTAAGTATCTAAAAACCCTATTAACCCATCATATTTCAAGACCCCAAATCAAATCCCAAACGACCCAAAGTTCCCTCCAAAATATTCTCTCTCTAAGAACTCCATAGAAGGTCAAGGTTAAAGTCAAGCTAGGCTCCAAGAATCAGCTTTCTTCTCCAATTAATTGTGGAAAACAACCTAAGGTATGGATAACCTTAATCTTCAACATGGCTCTTCTTTCCAAATTGATTTCAATTGATTGTGTTCCATGATTTACTTGTCCCATAGGGTTACTCTTATTAACCTTAGTAAGGTTTGGGTGAATGGTTGATAGATCTGAATTGATTTTAGAGCCTCATAAGGTTATAGAGTCTTGGTTAGGCTTTCAGTTTGTTTGAAAGGAGTACTATTTGACGTTTTAGAAAAAGGGGCCTACTCCCAAGGTGGAGATAATGTGCTTAGTTAGAAAAAATTGATTGAGAGTCTCGATATCCTTATACCTTCTTCTATTCATATTCAAGCTTGAGACCAAGAGTTTCCTTGTAGCTTGTTTCATGATTTTGGGTCATGTGTGATTATGTGTTTCCATTATTTCCTTATGTTATGCATGTTCATTATGAAGTAATCTTTAAATGATAAAAACGAGTTTACATGATTTATATTCCTCATGTGATGTGAATTTAGTATGATGTTGGTGTATTTGACTTCATGAGATGATTAAACAGACATGCTTTGTTGTACATTGATAAAATGGCATATTAGCTCCATAATGTTGAGTTGAGCTTGTTTTTAGTTGGAAAAAGGTGGTTCCTTGTATGATTATGTGATTGATGATGTTTACAAGTATGTTTATGGGATTGCTCTCAAGGGTGAGATGATGTGCCTAGCTAGCAATATTGTTACATCCTTATGTTGCTATGACTTCTCTATATAATGCACGTTCATAAAAATTTGTGATTTTGAAAGAGAATGAGTTTTTGGACATTGTTTCCTTCATGTTGTAGTGCTTTGAGTAAGAATTTCATATTGTAATTAGAATGTTTTAGTTGGAGTTGAGAAATTCCTTCTTGAATGAAATGCTTGGTTTTGTGAAATGGTGCATATGAAATCCATGAGAGAGTATGTTGAGCATGTTATGATTAGGAGATGGTAGTTCCTCATTGAACATGGCTAGTTATGAAAATCTCATGCATAAATGGTTGTTAAAGGAAATTCATACTTCCTTATGTTGCATTGAGATGTTGAGACGGAGTGAAGTTTCCTCCTTGTATATGTGCAATATGTTGATATTTCATGCATGATTGGTTGCTAGTCTTCAGTCTTCAAATCCCATAATTTTTTTAAAGTTTCATTCGAGCACGAACGCTCCTAAGGGGAGATAATGTAAAATCTCAGAAACTTGTAGGTTAAACTATAGCCTTACGTACAGTCTTAGAAAGTTGAAAATTAAGTTTCCGATCTTAGGTTGAGGGGTTTAGTGTCACGACCCGAGCCTACACCCTGAACGTGGCCGGCACTCAAAGACCATAGCTGGTCCCTAAGTGAACCCTCATCCTGGATGACTACAAGCGGAAGACTTACTTAAGCATACAAAGCTTCAAAACTTATAAAACTCATGAAAGTGGAACACAATCTTCATAAACTCAACTTTCGAAACTTTAACTCAAATGAACAACTCTAAATAAAGTAATATATTGAACTAGCCATAAAATAGGCAACTTTAGTCTTTAAAACATTTGATGAAATAAATGATAATGCAGACTCCTCAACTATACTGACTATCTATTTATGAAGTCTAACTAATAAAGATGGATGTTGGGACAAGACCCATGACATCCTGAATAAACTGAAAAGTAAATGAAATCCTCCGGAAACAAGGAGGCTCACCATGGCTAACTCGAACTCTGGGATGTATCAACGAAGCTTCTGTTGATGACCCTGAATACATGTGTCTGTATCATCAAAAGATGCAGCCTAAATGGCTCAGTACGTGGAATGCACGAGTATGTAAAGGGAATTCTAATGCATAACATAAGCTTGATATTGAATAAAAAGATGGAAACATACTTACCTCTTTTCAACTTTACTCAAAGATTAAATACTGAATTCAGAGATTAGACATTTAACTCAAAGATTAGATACTCAACTTCAAAGGTACGATACTTGACTCAATGAAGCACAGCGTAACTCAAGATACTCAACTTAAGATATTCATCTCCTGATACTCAACTGAACTCATTTAAATATAGAGCATTTTAAAATAAGTGCAATATAAAGAAAAGTTGTTTAAAAACATGATGTTAACTCAAGATAATAATATTATAAAAATATCGTACTTTCTCTCAAAGTCTACTTGTGCAATGCATGAATGAAGTCTCATACCACCATTCATACTGAACAGAACTCCTTGAGGAACTATGTAACTACTGCTGTGGGAGTTTCTCTAACCGACAACCATCACATAAGAGCTACAGTGATGATACAATAGTCTACAGCACACTGCAAGCGCATCTTATACCCGGCCAAATGTATAAGACCTGCACTCCCCAATGGATCCACTAGTAAATTGTGAAAAGGAATCATCTAAAAAGTATGACCATTTTTCTACCCATAGTGGTTAACATGGTTTATGAGGGCTGTGAGTTATCTGAACTCTCTCGCATATCGGTGCTCAATACTACTCCTAAAAATTATACTGGCTCTTATATTTAAAAACATACTGATTGTGTGATTTGAGATTAGTGCTCAAAACATAGCTTTGAAAATCTCTCTTGAAAATCATAGTTTCCTCTTCTTTTACTGAAACTAGCCATAGGCACTGTGAAGTTTAGCTTCCTTTCTTTCTCAAAAGTTTAAAAACATTTTGTTTAAACTCTTAGGGATTACTTAGTTCCCTTATAACTTTTGAGAACTGAACTCAACTTTATACTATTTGCTTACTTGAAACTTTAACTCTTAGGGAATACTTAATTCCCTTATAACCTTTAAAGAGAATAACCTCAACTTAATCTTTACTTAGCCTGAAATTTGAGTATTAAAAACAAAGTTAAAAATGTTTAAATAAGACTCTTGAAAAATCTTTAAAAACTTCACTTTGACTTACTTCTGAACTTTAGACTACTCTTAACTTCCTTGAATTGGAGTATGGATTCAAGGATAATGATCTCATGTTTATGGATGATTTCATTATTTTCAACTTGGAGGGTTCATGTAGAATTATGAGCATGAACTACTCAACTCTAGAACTCAAAGGCACTTCTTCTCTCAAGATTGTTCGATTTATGGGGTCCATGTGAAATTATGGGCATGAACAATTTAACTAAAAGACTTCGTAGGTAATATGTAATAATCATATTATTAGGAATAAATCGTAAAGATGAACTAGGAACTCAACACTTAAAGGCTTTGAACTTGAAGATCCTACTTCTCTAAAAAATGCTCAATTTACCAAGTTCATGCGGAATTATGGGCATCAAACAACTGGACTCGACCCGAAGGTCTAAGTAACTAGATGGAACTCATGTATATGACTCTCTCATTCTCTTATATAATTTATTCAAAACTTATTTCAAATCAATAGTTGACTTCGAAAGGACTCACAATGGAACTCAAAGGCTTTCTTGAACTCTACTCTTAACTTTCCCTTGATGTGAATTAAGAATTCAAGAGTTATAGTTCATGATATGAAGGATATAGGTGATATTGTAGACTCATGAATACATACTCTTCACTTTTATACTCAATTTTTTGAGTCTTAAAAGAAGTTACTAGAAGTTGTGGAAGACTCCTCAAAAGGACTTTCTTAGAACGTTTGAAAGAATTTTCAAAATATAACTCTCAACTCTACCTGAATTTGAATTATGAATTCAAGGTTATGATCATGTTAGGACTGATTTTAAGTGTTAATAAGTAGCTTAGATTAGTTAGAATTGAAAAGGAGTGAAGGTGCTCTTTAAACGAACTCAAACGGAGCTACCGGAGGCAAACTAAACTGGGCAGACGACTCTGGGGCTATGGATGGCGCAAATCCCCAGATCTTAACCCAGAATTTCTATCGAGCACTTTTGCTCGTTTCTCACCCTAAATCGCCTAAATTCAAACTGTTTCTTCCCCAATCTCTTGGATTCGATAACATAATTTAGTTACAGTCTAATATAATGGAAGCAACACTTAAATTACTCAATTTGATCTCAAGAAATCATCAAAACACAAACACAACAAGACTTAGAACGAACTTCAAGAACACCTTTCAAGAACTCATCAAGAACTCTAATCTTTAAACTTTAAGCATGAAATTTCACTGAAAAATATACATGATTGGATTGTGGGTGAACTAAAACAACACTATGGAAGCTTACATACCTCCTAGGGATTAGACCCATGGAGAAAATCCGCAAGTAAACTCAAGAACGTCGACGAACGCCTTCATCCTTGCCTTTTTTCTCCTTTTTTCTCTTCTTGCCTCTTCCTGAACTCTCAACTAAAACCCTAAGCGTATTTTTGGATTATGAAACTGAAAGTAAAAGGATTTTAACCTAAAAATGTGACTAAAAAACGAATTAAATCTGATTGGGTAGGAAAAGGACCAAAATACCCCTCATTATTTTGGGCTAACTTCCTTAACTGGACAGCCTAACCTCAAAAGGTCATATCTCACTCATCCAAACTCAAAATTTTGAAAACTCGGCGGCTTTGGAAAGATAATTCAACGATATTTCCAATGGTGTCTTGTAGCACACCTAAATCAATCTGTACTGGGATTTATGGTCGTTGACCCAAAACTCATACTTCGCTTAACTCTCCAAGTTTCAGATTTTTGTTATTTCCAATTTAATTCTTTATGGAACTCAAGGTATTAATCTAGTGAACTGACCTTAATACTTCAGAAAATCATTCACTGCGATGAACGGTTTGAGTCTTAGCTCAAAGATTTTCGGAGGTGTTACACTTAGGGATCAAACATCAAGGTACGACTCCCTAAGGATCAACCAAGGGGTCCTTGATGAGGATCCTAAAGCCTAACCTCCAAGACCCCAAGAAAACCAAAACTTGCCCCAAGGGTTGAAATCTACGAATTGGACCTACGCCTTGTAGGTTTATCCACACCCTTTATATGGAATCCGTAGCCCAAGGGACCAAATGAAAAGCCTTTGATCCGAACTACAACAGGACAGGATGGTCTGTGGACCCACCCACGGTCTGTGGATGGCACCTGTTTTGTTGTCTTGATTCAGCCAAGTGGGGGATGGTTTAGTAAATTTATTTTTCATTAGGGGTCGGTTATTATGGGTTTATTTCACTAATATAAAGTATTTTTAGTAGCTAAAAATCCTATTAACCCATTATATCTCAATACCCCCAAATCAAATAAAAAAATACCCAAACTTTCCTCCAAAATGTTATCTCTCTAAGAACCCCATTGAAGGTCTAGGTCAAGGTCAAGCTAGGGCTCCAAGAATCAGATTTCTTCTCCAATTTCTTGTGGAAATAAACCTAAGATATGGATGTTATTCATTTTTGGGAAGATATCACCCAAAGAGCCCCTTCAACTTGAGTTTTCAAGGTTTCAGATTCCCCAAGCCTAAGGTTTTTCAATCTTCAAGATGGGACTTCTTTCGAAACGATTTCAATTGATTAAATATGATTCATTATGATTGATTATGAAGAATTAAGATTAGTTCGATGGATTATTATTGTTTTATGATAGAAACTCCCTTTGGCACCAAAATCAATCCCTCACTTTACTAAATGGATTTAATGATGTGAGAAGTGTTGAGTATTGATCCAATTATATGATTTATGATTGTTCTTTGTGTAATTACATGATTCTAGTATATTCAAACATGTATCCTTGATTAACCTAAGATCCGATGGTGAAGTTTATATATTCTAGGGTTATGACATGAGAGGCAAATTGTGGAGTTAGATGTGACCTTCTAAGATTGATCAACTTCATTATGAATTGCCTTAGACTAGATCACCTATACATTAATTTCTTACAGGTAAACCTTGATAATGTGAACTAACTTGATTAGGGCTTATATGAAGGGCTATGGTTGTGTAGTAATAAGATTGAGTTGAATGTATCCTATATGACTGTAATTGATCAAGCATGAGGCATGGGGTTAGTATATCTTGAGACTAAGTATACATGATGAAATGTAAGGTATTGCCTGAGAGAAAAGATTGCAATATGAAAATGACTCCTAGGGCTTTAAGGGTAAAAGCTAAGGTGAATAAGCTAGGGACGTTAAGGCTTGAAGAAAGAAGATATTATGTATGTTGAGTTGTATATAGCATGATATGATCACATGAGGTTATTCATGGAATGAATGGATTACTTGATTCATGATTGTATCTGTGTTGCATGGATTGAATACTTGACGTGTTGACTCAATATGACCCTTGATGCAAGATATGAATTATATGCATGATTATGGTATTATGATATGTTTTATGAACACTTTGAGGGTGAAGTATGTATGATGATAATTTTGTTGTTGTGCCACCAAAAGGACAATCACACACTCACCTATGCATGAATATGACTATGATTTGACTATGGTGTTGCTTGTGGTTCATGTCCCTTGGAGGGAAAAGTATAATGGTCTGTACAGTTGTGTATAAGCTTATGATTCACTTAGAAAGTTAATATCTTATGATTATTGTGTAATTGTGGTATTGTGGTATTTTTGAAAGGTAAATCCCTCATACCCTTACATTTTATTATGTATGAACTGTCGCGATTATGATAAGTATGATTGTGTTGATTGAAAGACTATTCTCATAAAACTATGAATATGTTGTGACAGGTTTACTCACATATTAATGATTCTAAGGTTGAAAGGGCATTCCCATAAAATGAATCAATGAGCTATTATGACACTATGTTGGTTTGAGTGCCTAGTGCATTCTTTCATGAACATGAACTTCAGTAAAGACTTAATATAACTTTTAAAGGGAATTATTCTTAGAACCAAGTGGATATGAAATGAGATGGAGGTTTTTATGTTTAGCAAGCCCGGCTTCCAATGTATGGTATCTTATGAGATTTGTTCTCTAGTATCATTCTCCTTATCCCATAACTATGTGCCCACATAGTTCTTTATCTAGTCGATCAACCTAAAAGTTAAAATGCATATTCTACCGTAGATAAGTTGGAAACCTCTTTTCGGTATGGGGTAGAACACCAGATTCAATGTAGCTCACATGGTCTATGTCGGTTAAGGCTATTGTAACGACCTGTTTAGTCGTTTTGAGCAGCAGATTTTATTTCTGGAAAAACTGTGTGAGTCTACGGAACCCACGACGGACCGTCATGGGCGCGACGGGCCGTCGAGGGTGTCTCATTCCAGAAGACTTAGACTTCTGAAATTAGGGTACTGGAATCGACTCTCTGAACTTGGCGACGGACCTGCAGGACGAACCGTCGTGGGCACGACGGACCGTC